>NC_135583.1:21282500-21407500 GCF_965152235.1 Eretmochelys imbricata | reverse complement strand
TTTCCCGGTTCTGATAAACCTCTGGTGAGAGTATAGCAAGGAGCATAATTTTGGGAGAAGCAACCAAAATCTACACTTGTATGAGACTCTCTCCCAGAGACTGGCAGAGGTAGGGAGGAACAACTGGACTCATGAGCAGTACAGGGAGCACATCAAATGTCTAAAGACCCTATATTGCAAGGCAAAGGATGGCACAGCAGGTCCAGCAACCTCCCCCATCCCACCTGCACCTATTATGAGGGCTTCAACCAGGTGTTCACCACTGCCATGAGCACAGAACCAACAGGCCTGCATGAAATGCTTCTGAGCAGGGACAGTTTTAATGGTTAGACCTTAAGAAGAGGGTACGTGGACAGCACCGGAGGAGACCATGGTGGAAGAGAGGGTGAAGTTCCAGGAAGGGACCACAGTGCTGGAAGCTCAGGATCAGCCCACATGGACAGATGGGCAGCCGTGGTGCTTCTTGGGGACAGGCCTGGGGAATACCCTGGAGAGGGAAAGGCACAGGACCAGGAAGCAGGTAAGTGTCACCTGCCATCTTTATCATCATCATGGGGGAAATCATCACATAAGTAGAAGGGATTTCTGGGTTGTGACCAATAAAATATTTTGTTATGGAAGATAGTACATGCAATGAGATGGGTTTAGCTTCAGTGGAGGGTGGAAGTCATAACATTTCCCTGCCCCTCCCTTTCTCCCTCTTCCCCCAGATCTCTTCAGCACCCTGGCATCATGCACCTTATCCCACACTGGTGTTCACGTACCTGCTGGTGTGCCTGACCAGGGCTTACAGAGCAATGGAGTTGTACCCTTTGTGGCTGACCAACTATGGACATGAGAGCCATTGCTGGCCCCCGTGCAGTTTGGGAAGCTCATTCTCTAAAAGACAGCTATGATTTCAGGCACTTTAGTTATTCCCGCCAGCTGTAGGTAAGCGGTAGTATTAATTGCCGCACAAATCTCCACCACAACACTGACCATTGATTTGCCATCACCAAACTGCTTAGCTACTGACCTGCAGCTGTCTGGGGTGCCCAGCTTTCAGAGGCGTGTCCTGGCACTGGAGGGTCCGTGCAAGTGTAACCCACACACCTTCTGGGTGTGGTGTTCTGTCCCATCTAGTGGCATTGAGACCACTTAGAGAACAATTAATGAGTCTGCTCTATGGCTTTAGCTAACAGCCAGTTGGCATTTAGCTCATGTGGTAGAGGCTCATGCACTAAGCACCAGAGGTCCCAGGTTTGATCCCGCCCGCCGATGACTGGGGTGTGTTGGCATTACACAAGCCCCTCGCACCGTTCCATGAAGCTCTGCATCCTTGTGCAGACATTCTGGAGCCACTGCTGGTCATCCCAAGTCTGCACAATGATGCAATCCCCCTCTGCTGTGCTAGTTGTCCTCCACCAAACCACTGATCTACAGCTAGGCTATCCACAGCAAGGGACTGGCATCTCCAGTCTGCCATGAATGAACTCCCCTGTGAGTCCTGCCACCTTCCATGGGTCAGAAGTTGCAGCTGAAATGTTGCTCCTCATCTCACAGAATCCCTACCCTTCTGGACAAGCAGGAGCAGCTCACCCAATGGTGCGAGACCCTGACTGGAGCAGACAGAAATAAGGAGTATGCACGCAAGCCAGGACAGGGTACACACTATAGTGTACTATAGTGTAGACATATCCTGCGTGGGAGGAAATCTACATTGGCTCTACCCCATCCAGGGGTTTCAGCAGACTAGGGGAACCCCCAGATATGGATCTGTTGCCTTCCCCACCCCTTTGCACCATCTCCAGTAGCCAGGATGGGGAAGGTTGAGGATCTAAGATAAAATGTTCAAAGGCTGTCACTTATGTGATTTGGGGGCCTAAGTTTCATTTTCAAAATAACTTATGCAGTTAAGAGCCTAAATCTCATTGAAAGTCAGTGGGATTTGGGCACCAGAGTCACCCAGCTGCCTTTGAACATTCTCCCACAGCCCTTTGTCTTTTAGATATTTTCCTTATCTTGGCTTGTGAAAATCCAAATACTGACTCAGCATGATCCTGCTTAGCTTATGAGATCTGACAAGACCACAGCAGGAGGTGGGATCAACGTGAACAGACTACTCTGAAGCATTTCCCTGCACTTAGCCATAGGACCAGCCTCTTCCGGTGTTGTCCACAATAAGGGAGCGGCTTCTTTTTGGAAAATGATTATTTATTTGTATTACATTAGCTCCCACCCCCTCTACCCAGAACAGCGCTCCACTATGCTAGGTGCTGTATAAACACACAGGACGGCATGGAACCTTACCTTATAGACCATACAATCCAAGGCCTCGGTCCAACACTCTGATCTGTGCTGACAAATCCCTGTGCCCAAGCCTGAGTGTCCACCTGCATGGGTCAGACTGCAGAATTGGGACCGGCTTCAAGTACCACATTCTGCGCCAAATCTGGGTCCCTCTTCACAAAGTAAATGAAGCTTGCTGGGAATGGCATCCTTCACACAGACTGCAGAGTGCCAGACCTAGGCTTAAGAGGCGGCTGCTGGCCCTGCACTGTTCCTACATGGGGGCTTTGGCCAGTGGTGGTCTGTGTGCAGAGGCACATTAAGACCAGGGAAGACTGGCCAAACTGCATTAGCATGTAAGAGAAGATTTTTTTTAAAAAAACAGGTCAATTTAATGTTTTTAAATCTCCACTCTGCAACTGATGCCACAAACTCTCCTCCCTGACCGAACAACCGCTCCTTCTCCTAACATTATGACCTGCAAAGCTGACTGCTATACGGAATGTCAAATTTACATTGGGGCCTCATTATCAGGATTTCCTTCATATTATTCTCTAAGCAGTGACTCTGTAAGGGGATTAACTGCATTATATGTCACGCATTAAACAAACTCCCACATATACAGCACATCGTTTAGGGGATTTCTCTTTTCCCCAGGATGGTCCTTCCTACCACTGAGAATCCCTGTAAATTTATCCCCGGAGCTCTTGAAGCTCTGATTCACCATGACCAAAGGAGGAGGAACACTGGACAGAGCTCCCTTCAATGTTCACCCACGCTGCTGATTAAAAAGGTGCAGGAGTTGCTTTTGATTATTATTTATTCTTTGTATTGCTGTAGCACATAGGAGCCCAGTCATGAAGCAGGACCCCTGTGCTGTACAAACACAGAACACAAAGATGTTCGCTGCCCCAAAGAGCTTACAATCTAAGTCAAAGACAAGAAACAATCGGTGGGTACAGGTAACAAGAGGCACTATCTCCCCAGCACAGGCATCACTTAGAAAAAATGGTGGTGCAGAAAATGATTAAGAACCTTATTGTGTTTATTACTGAAGCTTATTGGGTTTGGCTTTTGGTTTTGTTTGTGTGTGCATGTGCACTCATTCTTCAAAGATTCCCCCCATTAGTTTATAGAACGTATGGTAGCAATAGTAGACACCAAGCCTCCCAATGCACAGTGTCAACACTTCAAACAATATATCAATATCACTGTACGCTTATAATCCATTAGATGACAAATTGGATCAGGTGCATAACTTTTGCCAGGGGAATATTTGGAGAGGGTTCCAATAAATTCCATCTTTTAGTTAAAGTGCTGAGCTCAGGAACATACATGACAGACCTTATCAGAGAAGAGGTACAAAGGCTGTGGTCATTTGTCTGATGTGATGGTGAACAAAACAGGCTTCTGTTACCACATATTCACCTTTAACCCCATATTTCACTGTTTTTTTCTGTGTTACTAATTAATGCAAAAGCTCATTAATGCAAAAGCTACCTTAATTCTGGCATTTCCTAAGTTTTGAGTGCTTGACTTTGCAACCTTAATCAATTTCCTAAATTTCCTAGCCTTTTAAAAAGGCAAACTGAATAAACAGAATTTCCATCATGTGTGTTATCATATTGATACCCATACTGGTCATCAGCAGGGTTGGAACCTTCAGATCCATCACACAGACTTCTGTCACTTGAGCGAATGGAATAACTGATAGCAGTAGTTGGTTATCATCTATGTAGACTAGTACTAGAAGGGGATGGGACACATCTTGTCCCACAGTGCCTTTGACCTAGAGAAGCTTCTTTATCTTTAGGTAGGACTTGGTTTTGCCCCTATTTTAGCTGTATCAGTGGTCTGTAATTAGCTGAAACTAGAAAAGCTCTTTCACTCTGAACTAAAATTTGCTTGGTAGTACTCATGAATGGTTAATATTGTAATCACTGAACAACACAGGAGCGGGGGCAGAATACAGGCATTTTAATATGTTTGATGAGCAGCTCATGTGGAATTTTTTTTAAACTAAGAATTCTTAGATAATGCCAGCCATTAAAAAGCATAAATCAGAATTTTTTAAAAATCATACACTAGAAATAATGACTCAGGGTCTAGGCCCTGGGCTTTTCATATAGCATGGAGACCAATGAAATTGAAATTCCGAACTGGTAGAGACTAGACTAGTGCATAGGGAATCAAGGGAACTGAAAATACATTCCACCCTTGCCCCTGAAAGAGACATTGATGAGTCTGGAATCTCACACAAACCCGCCATGTTTAGCAGTTTCTACTTGGGAGCACATACTCCTTCCTGAACAAAATAATGGGAGTTAACATCCATCAGTGGGAAAAGGCAATGGCATACTTAGCCAAATATGCAGTACAGAGTGTGCAAGTCCAAAAGGAAGGAAAAACCTGGACAAATGCAGGAAGCTGGCATGACCAAGCAAGCATTTCTAGTTACCAAATACAGAACTTGGAATGTTTGCACAAGGGTTGAGTTACCAGCAGTGGATGTAACTGAACAGCTTTAGAAACAACAAACTGAGGAACAACCACATGGTTGACTGAGTCAGTGCAATGCTCAACCATGAGTTCAGCCCAGTGTTTGGCTCTTACACAATGGGGAAGTCTTTGCTCTTGAATTGCTAGAGAGCATGACGAAGTTCCTGGGCCATCGCTTTATGCACTTTTACCCATACTCAGGTTTGTTAACCTATATACTGACATATCCTCACATACTTCTGATTTCTTTGTTTGTCTCAATATTGTATAAGCAGCAAATAACCTATCCTGCTGCAGTAAATCACCACTTTACAATGACTGTATACCCTGCATTATTACTTTGATACTGATGGATAGAACCATTAGTGTAAAAAAAAAAAAAAAAAAAGGAGGAAGCAGGTGATGAAAATGATGTGATGACTTCCATACAATAAAAAAACAAGAACCAAACTACTGTAACAAACATTAACACTGAGACAAATAAGTTAGCTGATTATTCAGGGAATAAATAAAGTGGTAAAATATATGTATGTAATGTAAGCATTGCTACTTGTACTCTGCCTAAAACATGAACAGTAAATGGTATCTGACTGCATATATGCACAATCAGTGCAATAATATGTATGGATATTTAAGCCACAGAGACTAGGCTATGATCAGGATACTAAGACAGTTACCTTTTATGGAAGTCAGCGTACCAACAAATTTCACCCATATTAATTTTGCTTTTTTAATACATGCTACCAATTAAAATCCCTGTCATAAAAGTTGCTCTCCCAGATGCTTTGTAAACTGTAAATGTGCTGAGGGGACCCAGCATAACAGCACATTTGCTGGTTTGTTGCTAACTAGACAATACAGTAAGTTTTGTTTATTTAAACTCTGACTGAAAAAAATCCGTTTTTGGGAAGAAATACAAGGTATCCATGGAACTGGGAAATCAACTCTTGGTACATTTTCAAGACTTCAGCCAAATCATCTCTTAAGGAGAATGTATACAGACAGTCCATCTTCAGAATCCAGACCTAAACCATGAGGCAACTTTCAAAGTAGGCTGTTTATTTGACATAATTGTGAGAGCATCCTTTTGAGCTGTGCAAACCGGAGAGATCATTTCAAAATATTAACTTATTTCTTGCTATCAACAACAATGCAATTAATTCCCCTCAATAAAGATTGTTTTTGCAAAAGAGCAATAAGGTGCCTCTGCAGGGGGCATCATTATCATTAAATAATCACACCCCAGGAGATGAGAGGCACTCTGCTGCACCATGTACATTTTAGCACTCCAGAGTATGATTAGTTCGCGTGAACCACACCCCAGCATATTCTAATTGTCAAAGGGGGCTACGGACAGAGGAGATTTCTGCAGATTTTTTTTGTATTTTCCAGAATCTCAGTGAAACAATGACCCATTCTTGTAGCAAAGGTAGCCATGACTAAATTAACCTGTGGCACTGTTGTCTTAAGTCTGCAATCTTGGTGTAACAAAACAATAGTACCCACTTACATTGGTAATGAATATTAACATCCACATTTTCAGAAAATAATGCAAGTGACTCCCCATGCATAACGAGGAGTTATGACTTTCTTATGCCATTGTTTTGTATAAAAGCCAAAACTGGCCCAGCTGTCCTGTGGCAGCACAGTGGATACAAGCAAGAAAAGAGAGACAGTATTTCTATGGAATTGCTGCTTCTAACCCTTAGCCAATTTGGCCAATTTGCCTCAATTCATAATGAACTTTTAGGAATGACTGACTCTCTTTTCTGCAGAGAATGAAAGTGATACTTTAACATACTACCATTACTTTTATTAAATAAATTTTTAAAAGTGCAGTGGTCTCTTTTTCCTACAGATCTAAGACACGTAGTATGAATGTGCTTTACAAATTGTGACATACATAACAATTAAGTTCTGGATCTGTTAACTTTTCTTACACATTGTGTTTGGTAAGTGAAGCTATGAAAGATTCATGTTTTTAAACACAATTCTATAGTGAATAAAGCAGAAACTGATTCACCAACTGGAGATGAAATTCATGCCTGCTTTGATAACAGTGGACACAACATTTAAGATAATCATGCAGGAAAAGGACCAGCAGCTGTATATCTAGATCCCTTTGTAAAATCTAAATATCCTGTAGTGCTGAATAGAACAAGGCTGGAAATACTCATGTTTTAAATTCACTGAAGGTTTGAATTTGCTTTTATATTTAAATAACTGTAAATTTATTATGTTTTTAATAAATCCAGAGACATTTGGGACTTGCGAGGCTTCTGCTCATCTACTGTCTACGTCATAACCCATCCTCCTGATGCAACAAAGCACTTAGGCATGTGCTTACCTTTAAAAACAAGGGTAGGCCCCTTGAGGTCATGACCTTAAACGCTGTGCTTGAAAAGGGCCTTATATCACAATGACCCACTTTGACTCTAGGTTAGTAGATCCATTTACCTACCAGGGAGGGTAGATCCAGATCCCTAATCCAGAGATCTAGTTGCCCCTTCCCATAATATCAGCAGTGCCCCTGTTAATTTCTGTAGATCAAATGAAATGGCAGGGCCAGGAAGGAGTCTGAAGGTCCCTCAAAGAAAGTCTTAGTGATGCCATCTCAATACACATTATGTGGGAGCCATGAGTACAGTATGCTTTGGCATATGAGGGGAATGTAGATATTTAAGTTATATCAAACTTAAAAAGAATACAGAAAAATGTCAAACAGGGTCTAAATCAAGAGCTGGATGTATAATAAGTGAAGATTTTTTAAAATTACCAATAGGCAAGCTTTCAAGCTACACAGAACTCTTCTTTAGGTCTGGGAAGGAAACTCAGAGCTTGTCTCTTTCACCAACCGAAGTTGGTCCAACAAAAAAAAAAATGACCCCCACCCACTTTACGTCTCTAATATAAAACCAGGACAGGTTTGTGGGAACATTTTTAGGATGATGAAATAGTCATCCAATACACTTAAGAACAATGTATTTTAAAATGCATGCTCAAATTGCTACTGCCAGCTATTGATTCAATGGTGAAATCTGTATTTGGCTTTAAATGAAGGATTTTTTTCCCCAACAGTTTATTTTTCTAAATAAGTTTATCATGAAACATTGAACAAGTATCATTAACATGCACTTTGAGCAAAACAACAGCTTTGCTAGCATCTATGCTCGTTTGACTTTTCTCTTCACTCCAAGCAATATTCATCACACTGAACACTCACTCTCGTGAGTCAAGTGTTCCTGATCAACACAGATCATCTTCTACTTTGTATAGTAATATGTCTTGAACAAGCATTTTGTAATTATAAAAAAGGAACATATTGGTTGGTTAAAGGAAAAAAACAGGTCATTTCACATGTCACAAAAATAGAAGTTCCCAGGACACTAAGACATATGAAAAAAGCAGGCCATGAAAAATCAGAACAGGTGCTCACTTTACCCTGTCCAGCTCCTTTGTTCTTGCTCACATGTTCTGGGTCGTGTCCAAATTCAGGGCAGAGACCTTGTCTGACTATTTTCAGAAAAAAAGTGACAAGCTTACCTTTGAGAGAGTGCCAAACAACAACAACACAGATATACATCCTGTGATTTAAATGGGAGGAGTTCAACAAAATTATCCAGTAGAGTAGACCAAAAAAAGATTCTATGAATATTTGAATTTGAAAACAAACCTCAATTTGACTTGTGTGGGACCCTTTGGGGTTTGCTTTCCCCAAATATCTGAGTAGCTGAGCTTTACTAACAGGAATACTCGTAAAAAGCAAATTTTAAATTTAAACACCTAAAACAAATTCTGAATTATATGCTCAATTTTAAATATTTGAAATTCATACTGTGCTGGCTAGTTATCCAGACAAAGAACACAAACTATGCCACATGAAATGCTACTAGTAAGCAGGTCATGCAACTATTTGAATATCAAATATTTTCAATTAATCATTTCCAGGCTCATCACATGGAGGTAAAAATTCAGTAAGAAATTGAAGAAAAAGTTTGGAATATCAAATAAATTGGAGAATTTCACAAACATTTGCCATTCAGAAAAAGAAGAAACATATGACAACTAAATTAGTCACTGAAAATTATTTGATCATTTCTATTGTTTTAATACTTGGATTTGGTGAATTCTTCTGAAGATGTTGTATATATCCATGAAACTGACTGAACCCAGATTTAGCCACCATACGACTTGCCTTTGTTATGTATAACACAAATATCCAACTCCTTCAAAATAGGCTTGACCCAGGAAACAGATAACCTAAACTGGACTATGAAAGACTTTTTTTAAAAAAACAGAGTAGATGAGAATCATTTTTTAAAATATCAGTTCTTGGAAAATCACTATTAGGAAGTTATCTGTCTCTTCTTCAAATTATAAGATTATGATCAATATGCAAAAAAAATCAATTGCATCTCATTTTTTATCCTTCTTTCTTTTCCCCTCATATTCTATGTACAGTAACTCACATTTCTCAGCCTACTGTGTAGCTATGAACTGGAATCAAACATTCAGACAGTAAATGAAGCTGCAGTTTGTATTTGTATGTATGTGTGTGTGTGTATATATATATATATATATAATACAATCTCAATCTCTGTTAAAAAAAGAGGCAGTTCAATAGAAAGAGATCATTTTATTAAAAAATCATGAATGCAACTGCACCCATTCAACCTTAGAAATGTTTTGATGGCTTTTCAGCGCTGCAATATATTTAGATGGGAATATGTCATTAATATAAACAGCAGAATAGAAACTATTAAACTAACACAATTTAAAACTGAGCAAACCTGAGTATTTGATTAAAGTTTCTGTACATTCTATACACTTGAACAGGTAACACAGAAGCATAGTATTTTTGTTGATTTTTAATTTGTTAGAAGTATTACAATTGAAATGCTAAATTTTTCCATAGTTTGTATTTATAAATTAGAAGTCTGGTCCTGCAGGAGCTTTTTAGTCTGATTTTACAAGCTACATTCGGAACTTGGGGGGAAGTCTAAAACAAAAAACAGTACTGAAGTTTATTGTAAGAACAATTTCCTTTGTTTCTATGCAAAACTAAATTTGAAGGGTCTGAGTCAAATGTAAATACATACGGTGACTTTTAGTGATGAGGAATCAATCTAATGTCATATGTGTTTTAATGGACACAAATTTTTCTGGGAGGTTTACAAATGCAATCAAAGGTTGCAAAGGTCATGCATTAATATGTAGTCTAGCCTTTAATGGATGTGTTTATTTTTCTAGGCTGAACAATTAGCTGAGCATTTTTTCCAAAAATAACATTGCATTATACAAATGTAGTGTATTGCTTACTAAAAAACAATTTAAATTATACCTTACATGCAATATGTGGAATAACTGTGTTCCTATTGCTAGGATATTAGGGGTAAATTTTCGGAGCAGTGCACAGAATGTAATCTTGTTATTTGCTAAGTGGATTTGTGTGCCTAAGACTCTCACACTGCTTTGAAAAATTACCCCTTCAGAAGACTGACCTGTGCAAAGAACTGAAGTTTTAAACCTGAACTGAAACCTACGTTGTATCCTAGCTTGGCAGCAAAGACTGTCTCAATAAAATGACTTACAGTAGTAATGTTACCGTTTGAATGGCCAAATTAAAGAAACTAATTCCTATTCTTATCACATCCGTTGGAATTCTGATATGCTGACACCCAAAATTATGGCTCTGTCATTAAAGAGAGAATGAGTGGGGATGTTTTGAAATTTTTTCTGTAAAATATGAAATAGACAGTGGCCTAAATAACAAGATATGACATTTTTGTTTTTCTGATTATACAGTTAAAAGTTTTTAGTACTAGGCTTAATTTCAAGGGTGAATTGCATGAAAGGGGGTATAATCCAAATGAAATACCTTTAAGAGCCTTACTTCTTAAACTATTAGAGATCTATCATGTGTGCTACATGAAGCCTCATTTTCATGTTAGAACAGATGGGCAAAATTGTCATTAACAGAAACTGACAACTCTAAAACTGAAATATAGATTTAGAAAGGAATCTAATGAATTAAATCAATGTTATTGCAATGAAAGCCAAAGAAATTAATAGTGATTTGTAAAGTTACCCTATATTTTAACCTCAGTATATTTTAGTCAGTGCAATTTTAACATTCACAATACCTTTTTCAGTTTCATTGTTAATGTCTAACTATGTAATACGATCTTGTCTTAATATATCATCCATTCTTGGGAGTCAAGCATTTTGGGCTCTGTCCAACAAAAACTAGTCTCTGCAGTCTTCTGAGTCTCAGCAAGGTAATCCTCATCCAATCATACCTCCTGCTCTATTGCTAGTGACATGACAATTGAAGTTGATGGCACTTTCAGACTAGACCCAGGTCCAGACTGTAAAGTTCAAAAGAAAGTTACTTATGGGGATGGATCTCTTCATGACTGATGTCGGCCCAGAACTGTAATATTCTGAAAAGTGTCATCAGTGTATGGTTGACTAAGGGACATAGTCAGGGATGGGCCACAGTCCAACACTTAGCATCCAGGCCCACCCAAACCTGAGCAGGGGGTGTAGTGCTGCCTGCCATAGCAGCCCAGAACATTACCCGGGCACCTGCAATCCAGGACAGAGTGATGCACCCGCCCTTCAGAAAGCTATGCTTCGGCAGCTCTGCCTTGCCATTTTCTGAGGCACCCCATGCACATGACCTGAGTCTGGGGGCACCAGGGCTAGGAAGAGAGCGTAGCATCAGGGAAGAAGCTGAGCTAGCATGGTCTGTCATTGCCCATCCACCCAGAAGTCAGAGCTCACCAAAATTTCCACTCCTAGCTATGCCACTGGGTTGACTCCTTTTACTCTACCTGGATATGTAAAAGAAAAAGTTCTCAACAGAGAAATCTTTTGGGTGCTTTTTTCTTGCTTGGATAACTCAAAAAAAGAGTTGGTTTTAGAACTTTTAACTTTGCATGTACATAGTCATAAGAACAGCCATACTGGGTCAGATCAAAGGTCCATCTAGCCCACTATCCTGTCTTCCCGCAGTGGCCAGTGCCAAGTGCCTCAGAGGCAATGAACAGAGCAGGTAATCATCAAGTGATCCATTCGTCCTGACTGAGGACTAATGCCTTTACTTTGCTTGAATAAATCTGGTTGTGAAGACTTGAAAGCAGTGTGCCAAACTGGGGAATCATAATACTCGCCAGAAGGTGAAACTGAAGGAGCAGAAGCTGCAGAGCTGAAAGAGGTCTGGCATCCCCGTCTGAATAGGTTCACTGTATGCTGATTCTAAACGCTAAGTAGGATCATCCTGGAAAGGTGCTCTAGTTATGGTGACAATGCCTCACGTCTCCTCATATGGACATCATCATCTTTTTACTAGGCTCACTTGAATCCTTTAGTCCTTTTAACCTTCACTTTTCCAAGAGAAGGGCTAAAGCAGCCGTTTAAAGCCTTTGGTTAAAACCTTTTGCTTATAGGCCTCACAGGATTCATTCTTACAGGATTAATACAAGAAAAAGCAGTTTCAATAGGTAGCCCTGCTACTTTTGGATGTAAAAGTCTCCAATTAAATTCCTGAGTACCGTATGTATTTGTTCATATTAAGGTGAACTACAGAGCTAAAAGTGAAACAGAATTAAACCCACAGATTGGTGCTGAAAGCGCCTGCTAATCAGGCTGAGGGGGAATTCAGCACAGAGAAACATGGAACTATGTTATCAGTGATGTCAGAGAACGATGTACTCTGTGTTTCTTTAGCAAATCTGGTTGTGCCAAATGATTATAGAAGGGGCAAAGGTGGTGGGGGGGGAATATAAATTCTGTGCCATCTCCCCTACACTCAGTTATCTTAATACCACAGGTATTAGGCCTATGGTTCTAGATTTAAACATAACTTGCAAAGTTAAAATAATCATGGTGTTAAGCAGACACCATTTAAAACGGCTTGCAAAGCCTAATGCTCAATCATTATTTTCATATGATCAAATGTTATTGAATTGTGTAGTGTACCCGATACAATATTTACCATAGCTTATCTCATACCTGGTTTGGGCCAGGACATCATCTTCCATTCCTCTTCCCTTCCTTGTCTCCTTTCTTGGCTCCCCTGCTCTTGACTTTTCAAACCCCAAAGCTGTCCTTCTGTCTTCCTTTTAAGTTTTTACTTGACACTGCACAGAAACGAAAAACACAGAAAACCTTGCCATAATATAGCATCGCATGTGTGTCATCTTCCAGACTTCTGAGAGGACAAAATGGCCTTTCCCCAGCCAGATCTCTTATGCATTGTTTGACATTGTGAGAACACCACAAAAAAGGAAGGGAGAGCCCCCTTCATGTCTAACTTCTCTTATGAGCACAGTAAAAAGTGAAAGCTTTCTTTTCAGTTCAAGCCATAGAAGAATTTGGCTTAGATATACAAGTTCCATGGGAGCTGCATCCACTTATACTAGATCTGGAGTTTGCCTGATCACCAAGTCTGAGGGTCTGCTAGAGCATCTAATTAACTCAATAGAAACTCATCCATTGACTCTGATGGGCTCGGGCCCTAAGGGCACACGACAGGCAAACAGAACATGAATATCAAACATTTTGAAAAATAAGGTCTGGGGAGTACAAACATTCTCAAAATTATTTCCAAAGCTCAGGTACATAATAGTGAAGGCAACACTGAAAAGATACTTAAAAAGCATTACAGACAGAATAAGATTTAAAGAGCTCTATTTAGTAACGTTTAATAAAACATACATCTGCTATATGTTTTCGATTCTATGAAAAAGCCTTTTCTTCATGACCCTGTAGCAGGTATATCAAACTTTAGTGTCAACAACAGGATTTAAAAGTGGAAAGAACTCAATCATCTCTGCAAGCCATTTTTGTTTTTAAAATGCCATTTGGATTTTACAGGCAGAAGAACCAACAAAGTAAAGATATTAGGCAAAGAACATTGTGCTAAAATATGGTTTGAAATGGAAACATTTTATTAAGAGATACCACTTGCTGGCAATATCAGTTATTCTCTCCACATGCAGCAAACCTGCACACATATTTTAAAATGCAACTAACCTTTATTTATGAAACAAATCAATCTAATAGGCACTGTGACTTTAATTGTAGCTCTGCATTTAACAAGGCAGCATGAAGATGCCATTGGGGAGATACCAGCCTTCTCTGGGGCTAAGCACATCAGGTCCTGCAAAGTTCTGAGTAGAATTTTTCTGCCCTCATCTCCTCCTTCTTACACCTCTAAAATACCACTTTACAGATTTGTTTAGGTCTTCTGTATGCCCTTCACCTTGACTTGCTCTCTCATGCATGTGTTACCTCATATTTACATACACATACAATATGGTTCCAATCATACACTTTCCCAGGCTGTGCTGCCCAGCTTTCAACTGTTGCTTCATCTTCTGGGAGAATGTTCCTGCTTCAGATGTCATGTATGGCAGTACATCTGTGCCAGAAACGCTTGCTCAAGCAAAGAGAACGAGTATGTTTAATCTTTATGATCCTGTTCAGTTTGGAACAATGTAGAACAGCGACTGTGTCTTATAAAGTGTATTCAACATGGTGATCTATTTTACTGTGTATGATTAGTGCTAGACTAGCTGTTCAAAGGGGAACCAATGCTACTTTCCTAAATTAGTAGCATACAATATTAGGTCTTTGAAATATGCCTTATGTACAGTCTGCATTACCTTTTACAGACAAATGCGAAAACATGGTCAACATTTGCAGTAAAATTACCATAGAAATGCCATCTTGAACCTTATTTCGTTCTTCCGATGTGCATTTCACAAATAACTTGTATTAAAATTATGTTTTACAGGGTAGAAATGGAAAACAAATACCCCATGTAATTTAAGCATGCATTTGCATAACATGACTCAAAATGCTTTAGAGAAAGATCTGCACCTGAAAATGAGTCAAAAACACTTACATACAAGTGATTTTAACTTCTAATGCAAAAAAATGCTTTTTAGCTCCTAATTAGTGAATTAAAATGTGCTTCTATCAGAATAATTACTGAAAACTATTATTGCTGTTAGTTATTGTTTACTGTTTGTTAAGCAGCATAACAGTAATAGGTAACTTCACAGATTTCTGGAAAGATTCTTATAACTGCAGTGTTATCCAGGAGGCACTGTACATTCAATTCTTGGCCTTTCTTCAGAGACTGCCTATAATGATGCCACATACAGGTTTTTATTTATATAGATTCACCACTGTACAAAGTGCTTTACAATTAAATATGCTTTAATATATAGGTATCTTTTTTAAAAGACATAAGTCTCTACCTGGAAGAGTTTCCACGAACAGGCACAATGCAGGTGTCAAGCACTGCAAGTTGAGATTGCGGAGGGGGTCTATGTGGAACTGGTGGGTATCACAATGCTTTGAAGGAGGGGGATCTGGGCATGCACTCATCAGGGGAGTGTTTGCAGCATAAGGAGTGATGTGAAAGGAGGTGAAATTAAGGCGAGAAAGAGATGGGGGCTAAGAGGACAGTGCAGAGAATAAGACTTGAAAAGAGGACGTGAGAATGGGATTGGAAAGGAAATGAGGTCAGAAGGGTAAATGAAGAGCTTTGATTGTAAGTAGGGAGAGAGTTAACTCTTTGTGGAAGAAGTAGAGAAGCCAGTTCAGAGATATGAAAGGCTAGGAAGTGGTTGCTAATAAGCGGATTAAGACCACCAATTTATTTCACAGAACCACCATTAGATAGCTACCTGGGCTTAGATATGTAATGTTCTATAGACCACTAAGGGTCTTTCTGGCCAGAAAGCCCTAGGGGAGACACCTGCAAAGGTTCTTATACTGTAGAGCATATAGAACATATTGTTTTACACAACTATAAGAAAGCTTAAATATTCAAGAATCTCTTCCACTGGTTATTCATCAAAACTGGTTCTGATGAACATTTGTTTCAGCAGTTTGCCTAAAAACTGCTCTTGACAAAGTCAACGACTGAGATTTTCTCTTTGCCCTGCACTGTATCCACATTCTTTCACTTGAATCCCAAAATACCAAATTCCCTGAAGAAAACCATCTGCAAACCCCCCCACCCCCCCACACACCAAAAAGAAAAAAAAAAGCAGACAATATTTTGTTTCATTGTGTGAGAGGCATGTGCTGCACAGTAACCAAGACCATTTTGCTGAGTTCCCTGGCAGGTCTCATTCTCAGACCTTTCGTTCATTAGCTAGCAAGTGCAGGAATAAAAACCAGTAACCCTGTGCAAATCTCAGCACCTTCCCACTGTTGGAGTTCCTGCAAAACATTTTCATTGAGTCTCATAAGTTTGCGGCCCCCTGAGTTTCATGGTTAGCTCTGGTTTCTGTTGAGATCTTCATTTTGTCTGAGGGGAAAACGGGCATGACGTTGTCACAAAAAATAAATTTGCCCAGATTTGCTGAAACCTGGGCTCTTTTTGGCTGGAAACGTTCATGAACCTGAGTGAACTTTTCAATTAAAATTATTTGGATTTCATGTTTATACCAAATCCCCCAAACCATGCAATTTTGTGTAGTTTTGACTTTTGAGTTTGGTTCTAATGTTTGTAGCTTTATAAATCAAACATTTGTCTGTCACCTTTCAGGCAGAGAGTCTCCTGTCTGTACTATTTTCCATTCTAAACAATCCTGAGTACTAGCTTCGTAAAAAACCCTTGCACCACTAATTGGACACGTTTCTATTGATACTGCAGTGACTAAAAATAAATTAAATGCATTTTTGACATTGCATACTCCAGGATAGAGTTGTCATCAAAAACAAATGTTATACCTCAGTTCAGAAGCTGACTTTAGGAAATTCAAACCTACTTAGGTGGAAATCAATTTACTACAAAAGTCAATGTAGTTTCTTCCCTCCGGCCTCACTTTTTTTTCTCTCTAAAGTAAAACCTTTATTCATAAAAAGCCTTCTAGATGTTTTTTTTCCAATGGTGAAAGTAGATATTAGCTCACCACAATAGTTCTGGTTTTGTTTTTATCCTAGCTCAGAATCAGGGAACAAAAGTAGGTTCATAAAACTCTATCGGGATTAAATGTTTAAAGAGAAAGGTAAAGGTACTGGACTGGCCAGCAGGATTATGACTGTTCTTAAAATAAGAGAGATTAACCGTGCATCACCTAAAGGTGAGCCTACAGTTGGAAAAAGTTAAAGTGTTTTTCTGCGCCACCGGAGCTGCATCAAAAGCTACCAGTGGTTAAAGCTGTTGTGTGAACAGGATGCATGCAGGTCTTTTTAAACACCATATTGCCTACCCCTGGAAAAAGAGCTTGTGCACTATCCACATAATAGTTTCTACTGGTGGTAGCTTTGGCACAGGTGCACCAATGTCGTAGAAAACCACACGCTTTCCCGCAATAGAAAAGAGCTGAGAAAGGACATCATAGCAATAGAACATCTATCCTAGGTACTAATATTGCCCCTTTCACCACACTATCTGAGTGCCTCACAATCTGATGTATTTATCCTGTGAGATGTATTTTGCAGATGGGGAACTGAGGCAAAGAGAGGATAAGTGACTTGCCCAAGATCACACAAGAAGCCTGTGGCACAGTAGGGAATTGAACCCAGGTCTCCTAAATTCTAAAATAGGATGCTTACTTCGGGACCATCCTTTCCTCATGGTTCTGAGCGATTCATTCATGGATATATTTAAAGATCAGAGGTAGGGCATCCTGACATGGGATCGGAGAACAATGGTTTAGAGCGAAAAAACAAAAAAGACGTCACATTCCCTTTTCCAGCCCAAGACAAAAGGTGTTCTACTGAATAAATACCTCAGAAAGAAGAATGAAAACAGCCATGAAAGCATGAAATTTGCTTTTTAGAACATATGTCAATGTTATACACTACATCTAAGTATTTCTAATGCACTCACCCTGGGCACCAGTTTGAATAAAGGAACACTTACTAGATATTGATGCCATGACATTCATAACTCCAAATCAGTTCGTAAGGACATGTTATATTCCTATTTGTCTCCCCCATTACAACATGCTACAAATACAAGCTATTTGTCTCAGACCACAGATCATCAACTCTAGAATTTTCTCTTCCACTTCTATTTTTTCTATTTTAATATGACCATCATTGATGGTGCTGGCAATCTGATGACTGCAAACTTACATTCCTCTTTAGGGCAGTTTTCTACCAAACTTATTTAGTTCGAAGGATTTCAAGATCCATTACAAAAATGGGCTTTCTGCTAAAATTAACACCTTCCCAGAATGTAAGTTAGGTAAGAATACTATTTTGTGATAGTTTTGACCATTTTCTAACAGTTTTGTAAGTCTTGAAGTTCATCATATTTGATACATTTGGAAAGTTCATTTAAAGTTTCTAATGATCATAGCATTGCTTTCTTCCTTAGATATTTCCTTCCTTAATTACTGCTGTGAGGGGTAATCAATAATTGTTATCAAGTCAAAAGAAGTCTTGGGTATGCCTCTTTAGCCAAGCAACAGAAACCCCACAATTTCACAAGATCACGGGTATGGTCATTTTATACTCCATTATTCTTTCATTAACATGAATTAAATACTTCACATGAAGCTTAGCAATAAAGAAGCACTTGGCTGCATGGGATACAACAGAAAGGAATTCTGAACAAATACTTCTGTTTTGCTCTTTCTAATGCTTAAAAATCTCGCTCACTACTTTTACCTCCTCTGTTAGACATAAAGCCATGTTCCACCCTCATCCATTCATTTAGTTCTCATTGAAATGGAGTTTCCAGAGCCTTCTGTGGTCCATGGATCTTCTTATGCTAAGATAAGGGAAATAAACTTCCATTCACAAAAATTGGATTGTTGTTGCAGAGACCACCAACACACCATGACACAGCAGTGCTCCAGTACCCTGACTTACTGTAAAATGGGCATAGTTATTTCATGAAGTAGTAGCATATGGAGACTTCATTGCACTAGCCTCAAGCTCCCGCCCACACCCAGTTAAGAAGTAGCAGTAAAAAGATGACTTTACATTCCTGATGTTCACAGGAAGCCGATTTGTGAGAGTCAGACAACAGGGAAAACACTGAAGAACAAAACACTTCAATAGTCCATGAGAATAAAGCCTTAGTCTGGAGTTAATCATCATCTTTAATGGCTCACATTTCCACTGATCACATTTGAGAAATAGGATAGTTTACTGAACACATTGCACAAGTAAACTGATCTCCTGCGTAGGGATGTTCCTGGAGCCAGTATGACGTAACTGTGAAAATGTGCACTAAGTGCTGCAATGTAAATAAAGTGGTAAAAATGCTGTAAATAAACAAATAGACTAGATATTGTTAAGGAGGATGTTGTCAACTTAACATGTCAGTGCAGGTTTGCTATGACATCTCGGGAGGTGATCCATCACGCAACGGAATGCGCCTGGTGTCCCATGAAGGACAACAGGCATCAGATAAATCTGGTTTAGTCCATATGGTGTGGAATAAGCCTTTTCCTCAGGACTAGAGATTAACTGCAATTGCCAGAAATCTTAACAGGAGCCAATGTAAAGATAATTTCAAACTTACAAAAATTCTTAACCACTTCATCAAGCCTTCTCACAAACCAATAATCACATGCAAAGGCTGGATTTACTGTTCGAGGGTCTGGGCTAAAAGGAAAACACAGGACACCTTACACTTAAAGTTGAATAGGCTGACATTTCCCTGAGTGACTGTGACAGCCAGACAAAGTAGCAACAATACCACTACCCACCTGTAAATACAATTTACAGAGACAAAAATAGGCAGAACTGGGGATGTTTAGCATTCCCTTTGAGCCAAAACATCCCACACAGAGACTTTTGCTTCCCCAGAAAACAATACAACAATAAAATTAAACTGGCCACGTTTGACTGGAGATTTTCTTTCTGTAGAAGCTCTCCCTTTTTGCAACTCTTGTTTTAGCCAGATCTTTCAGTATTTCTTCTTCCCCTTGATCTTCCCTAATCCCTCTGTCTTTGCCCTTTTCTTATTCCTCTTCTCTCCTGACTTCCTTTTCTTCTCTCACACATGGGCTGCTCCTTGACACCACACAACAACAAACAGCACAGTGTCAAGATGGGTTCTCCTGCTAGTGCAACCAAATGACTACTTAAAAGAACACGTATGTCTCCAGTAAGACAATGTAGACTGCATGCTCCTGTATAATGTACAAGAGAGAAAATTACAGTAAACAAAAAACCTGTTGGACAGATTATACTGTATGAACATGAGAAGCAAGCAAAAATTGGTTGCTATTTAATTTCTCTATACACAGCACTGCCTCAGGCATAAACATAAGTCTCAAGAACACTATATAAAATCCCTATCAAGCTCTCCATTCATTTCCTCATTTTAAGGCCTGATCCTGCAACACTGATGTCCATAGGAGCTAGGCAAGCCTAAGGGATGTAAGTTGGGGCCTGAATTCATTTATAACATTCTTTTTGACTTGTAGCATGTCACCCAGGAGTAGTATCCTCAGGCAGGGCCATCCAGTGCACAGAACATGGATTGGGACTAGGGTGCCTGGGTTCTATTCCTGGCTGTAATACTGAGTTTCTGGGTGACCTTAAACAAGTCAGTCCACCTCCATTTCCCCTCCCAATCTTTGTGTACACTGCAGTTAAAAACTCACAGGCTTGTGGGGCTGTGGCTAAGGGGCTGTTTAACTGTTGTGTAGCCCCTCCCACTTTGCAGGGTCCCAAAGCTCAGGCTCCAAGCCGAGCCTGAATGTCTACACTGCACCTGAACAGTCCCTTAGCACAAGCCAGCTGGCACAGGCCATCTGCGGGTGTTTAATTACAATGTAGACATACCCAGTCTCTGCCACGAAGAGCTTCGTCTGTGTCTCCTACACTGTGTCCCTACATGCCTAGCACAATGATGCCTGATCTCACTTCAAACCTCTAGGTGCCACTTTAATACAAATGATGAAGAACAATCCTCTTAATCACTCAGCTAGCTGGATTTAAAAAGAGAGCACCTTCCAACTCTACATCGTTATTTACCAAACTGTTTAAATACAGGCACCGGTTGATGAATTCTAGACAAAGCTTGATTTGTTATCAAGGTGAATCTTTCCTATTGTAGTCAGTATATTTACTAGTCTAGCACTCAGCAGTTTGGCTCATACATGCTCTTTGATGCTGTAATGCAAACCCCTGACTCTTCATGTAGGCTTCTTTCCTACATAAAGAAATTCCCATATGAGCAGTTTTGATGCTGGAATCCCATTCCTATATGCCACAAAGGATGCAAAACACGAACAGACTATTGAAAAGTGACCAGATTTTCTTCAACTAATAAGCGTCCTCCTCCATATTTAAAGAATGTAATATCTTCTATTCATAATTCTGAAAATTTAAACAAAATGGTGGGGTAAGGATTTCTGGCTTTATGTGTAGTTTTAAACTGACTTTGGGAATGGAATCCAGAGGAATCCTGATTCCAGAGAACAAAGTGACAAACAGCACTCATCCCTGACTGAAAATATGTAGTGATCCCTTGTTATTATCAAACATATAGCAACTATGAGGGTGGTTTAAGAAATAAATAAAGCAGTGATGTTTCACTTAGCTGCTCAAATGGTGATTTCACCAAAGTTTGTAAAACAATGCTAAATTTCTGTGGCAAAAGGATTTTTCTGGCTTTGGGCTTTAAAACACCAGCCACCTAGAGAAATCTTACCTCTTTTAAAGGTAAAGTCAGCTGACCAGAAATAGGAATTAGCATTAGCATCTTAAAAAATGAAGTTATCAGTATTTACAGCCTTTTAATTTTGGGGTTGCTTTCCTTTATAGTCATGGCTACATAGGCCTCACAATAGAGCTTTCATCTGCTGAAGAATGTTTCAAAGGAAAGGCCAGGTACAATCCTTCAGTCTATACCTGTTGACAGGAGGGTAAACAGAATCTTCTGGTGCATGGCTTCTGACCACACAAACAATGAATTAGATGTTGAATAAGTGATGCAGCCACTACCACGACAGCATCATCCGAAGACATCAAGCGCATCCATCCACCATCGAGATGATAAAGAGGACACTTCTTGTGCTCCAAAGGGGCAGGATGGGGAGCTCAAGAAGCCTCATTATTAAAGGTGCAAGTTAAATTGCCTGTGACCACAACATATCCTGATGTAATGAAGAATCTTCTTTCTGGTCATACGGTTGTTCTCAGGGACTTGTGAGAGCTGATCCTGTGACACTATGGGAATCAGATCTGAGTTGTCTATCTGCTGAAAGATGTGCCAACGATCCAAAATTTAGCCCCCGCACCAGAACTTGGAACTGGTTAGAAAAGTTGTGTCTGACGTACTGTCTGAGAGACTCCACTATTTCAGAAAAGGGGCATCTTGACTTTAGCCAGCATTTTTGATGCATCTTTGAGAGGACATTGTGAAGTAAGCTGTCTTGATAGTTGGCTGCACACGGTAATGCACAGTGAAGGAGCTTCCTTCATTTTTAATAACAGGGGGACCAGCCAGCCAGGACCATTAGGTTGGAGACTGGAGATATCCGGGTTGCACCAATTATGATATGAAGTGCAGAGTTGATGGTTGAGTCTAACTTGCCACAAGGACAACAACTAAAGCCCCTCATGCTGCTGCACAGTATTCGGCAGGTACAATCATCATTGGTAGATGTGCATAAGGTTGCCTGTGGAGGAGTGAGACTCTCAACTGCATTTCAGCCAGTCTTCTCAACGTGTTATTGAAAAGACAAAGAGCAGTCAAGCTTTATCTCCAGATAAGCTGGGTACAGTTCAAAAATGACTGGCTAGTTGTTCTAAATGACCTGCAGCTGTTGGTGAGCTGTTTGGTGAGATAGAAACAAGGCGACACCATCTTTGCTGCATTTAGTTCAAGACTTCGCTTTGGCCAAGCGGAACTCCAGCTCCTCAAGGATCCTTCTGGCTGTTGCCAGGCAGATGTCACCAGTGTGTACAAACTTAGTTGGCAAGATGAGTGGCAGATCAGCTGTGTGCATTTTGTTCTATAAAAAGAGCAAGTTCAGATCCCTGGGAAAGCCCATGGTTCATATGATGTGATCAGCTTGAACCATCACCACACTTGACGACCACGGTTCTGTAAGAAATCATCAGCATAATTAACTTCACAAGTTTCTTGTGTGGGGCAAGGAGTAAGTACAATGTTAGGACTAGTTCATGCTGCCAAACTGTGCCAAACTGTGTAAACTGACAAAAGGTCAACAAAAGCAGCGCTGACCTTCTGTCCTGCCTCAAAGGCATCCTCAGTAAAAGGTGTCAGTCTAATCACTTGATCCTCAGCCATACAGCCTGGTCAGAAGACTGCATGGTAATGAGGTAATTAAGGATCGATTAAAGGCAACATTCCTTAAAGTACCAGTCCCTTGAGCAGCTTAAAAGCTATACCTATCAGAGCAACTGGGCAATAGATCTTTGGCTCATCCACCTTCCCTCCAGGCTTAAGAAGTGCCACGACATGTGATCTTCACCAGACCTTTGGGACTGTACAGCATTCCAGACAAGCAGTCTAGTCTTGGCAGCAAATCGCAACAGGAGGAGTTCAGGTGATACAGGAACTCCCCATGGATGGTGTCAAACACAGGAACTTTGTAAGAAATCGCTTATTCCAGTTCCTGCCTAGCGAATGGCTGGGTAAAGCTGTAGTCAGCTGAGGGGGCTGACCAAATCTTCTGAGAGCAGACAGTTCCTTCCGATTATGGTCTCTGTGATTTCTGGTCAGCTGCTGGCCAGAAGGTGGGCTGCCACAGCATTTGCTGAGGCATGTAGGGCATAGAGGTCTCCTCTACCCAAAGATGATGAAGGCAGCCCCAAAGTCCTACAGCTTGAGGGTGGAAAGTCCAGACTTTCAAAACACCACCTTTCCTGCCTCTTAACACTACGTGTCAGGTGCTGTAATCATGCCTAGTGGTTGGAGCGGAGGTCAGCATCAGACGTAGGGTTGGGACTGGGCCAAGGGTGGCACTGGAATCGAGATCCAGGGACAGGCCAGGATCAGAACCAAGATCAGAGTTTGTAGACAAGCGAGAACCAGTACCACAGCCAGAGTCCAGGTGCAAGCCAGGGGTCAACAACAGGTGATCAGAGTCCAGGGACAAGCCCAATCAGTACTGTAGCCAGAGTCTAGGTACAGGCCAAAGTTTGAAGCTAGGTAGTCAGAGTCCAAGGGTCCAGGGAGGGCCAGAGGTAGGCCTGGGGCAGTAACAGGGCTGGAGAAGGTCATACTAGGGCAAAGACAAGACTGGAACAGGGCTCAGGCAAGGCTGGGGCAGGAACAGAGTCAACAGCAGGCTGGGAGTTTTGAGAGTCTGATACACTGCAAGGCTGCAGGAGGGTTCCTGGATGGGTAGTGTTGTTTCACAGACTGAGCTAAAGCTGTGGCAGGGTTGGGGAAATACCTGGGCCTGGGATCATATGACCCAGGCTCTACCCTGAGAGAGGCTGCTGCTGCACGCCTGAAGGCGGGGTCACTCTTCCCACAGAGCCTCTCGTAAGTTTGGCATGCAGCAATAACCCAGCTGCACTGAGAGGAGACTCACCTCAGCCCCACTGGAGGGCAAATGAACAAGGAGCCCTGGTTTGGCGGCGGGTTTCCCTCACACTAAGAAGTCCATTAACATATTAGTGGCTTGTTTTGTCCCCTCAGGCAAAGGAGACTGATTTTTTGGTAAACAGCCTGATGCTGACCCAATGCAGAATCTGAAACGGCTAATGGGGAGACCACAGTGAAGTATTCTCTAGAACTTTGGCAGCATCTTATATGAACTTGACTGAAAGTGCTGAAGAGAAAGGGCTCCGTGATGATAGCTGAGGAGGAACTAGGTTAGTTTCCATTATAAACAGAGATATTAAATGGAAATATAATAGTTGTTCAGGTGGGTAAAAATGCTCTTAAAGTCAGAGCGTGAACCAGGACTAAAGATGATCACACATTAAAGTAATTTAGGAAATAAGTGTTACACTGGGTAATGGAGGACAACACCACCTGTACTCTGCAGCAAGTGTTTATGTAAATTCCGTGGCAAGGCCTGGATTCTGCAGCAATCTATGGTGAGTTTGGGACTAAGGGCGCACAGATTATTTGGATGTTCCTACTAAAATGATTAGCAGTGAAATGGTTAACAATGCTGCTGTTTAAACTGTTGCTGATCAATCTCATGGTTAATAACCTGCTGAGCTGAATGGAGTGGTTCATACCTTCCTTTCGGGTTTCTTATAGTCTACAGCATTGAGTTATTCTTGGTTTACATTCTCAACCATAAGGGAATATGCCGTGGCTGCAGAATCAAGGAATACATGAGCCTCTGAACACAGTGCAGAAGAAAAACAACAAAAGTCAGCTGCACAACTGTGAGTGTACAACACAAGGAGTTAGATGGAAGTGTAACAATGGAATCATGGGATGCAGACCATAGCTAGGAAGGGGAATAACCTTCTTCCACCCCAAAATGTTACTATACATGTCTCCCATTGCACTGTGTGGTGGGGTAGGTCACCCTGTTTTTGGCAGCACACTATGCACACACTTGTCTTTGCCTTTCAACACATATGTGCTTCACACTCATTGTCCTTTCAGACAGCTCTCTGATAAGCAAAATAAGCAACAGTAAAGCACAATTTCTGTAATACAACAGCTATTATTATTGATTTCACTGGTTTGTTTATTCACATGTTTAATTGGTTATGTTAATGGAATTTTAATCCACATTTCACTTGTATGTGGCTGATAACACAACACTTTTGTGTGGCTGCAGTGACATTTTCCTACCATTACCATTCATCACCAAGGGTTCAGGACAATCCCGTCAATCCATTATAACGTTCCCAGCAATCTACTGCTAACTGGCAATTCTAAATGTTTTATTTAGTTAGGTTTCAATTAAACTTTATTGTATAGAGTAATGAAGTAACTCCAGGGCAATATATGCTATATGATCTTTAAAAAATGAGTAAACCAAAGGAATTATTTGATTGGTTAACAAAGATTTCTGTCATTTTAAGATAAAGATTTAACATTGTAAACATTCAGATTTAAGATTATTGGGAATTGTGCATCCAGACTTGTTTGAAAGCTTTGAAAATCTCATATAAAGTATAAGTAGAGAGGAATGTTGAGAAAGGATCCAAGCAATGTGGTTGCCTAATGCGTCAGGCATTAGTTCTACAGAAATAGCCTGTCTATCCAGCTGAAACTGTATCATCTACAAAACAAAGGCATACCTCTATTGAGTCATTGCCTTGGGGAACATGGTGAGCTGGGGGCCAGTGGTCTTTGGCTAGCTCTGGGACATCAGTTCTTCCCAGCCAACCTTTACATCCCAAGGAATAGATGTTGTTTAAGCAGAAAATATTTAAATTTGGGCTGTCGATTAATCCCAGTTAACTCACACGATTAACTGAAAAAAATTAATCGCAATAAAAAAATTAATTGCGATTAATCAGTTTTAATCGCACTGTTAAACAATAGAATACCAATTGAAATTTATTCAATATTTTGGATGTTTTTCTACATTTTCATATATATTGTATTCTGTGCTGTAATTGAAATCAAAGTGTATATTATTTTTGATTATAAATATTTGCACTGCAAAAATTATAAACAAAAGAAATAGTATTTTTTAATTCACCTCATACAAGTACTGTAGTGCAATCTTTTTGTTGTGAAAGTGCAACTTACAAATGTAGAATTCTTTTTGTTACATAAGTGCACTCAAAAACAAAACAGCGTAAAATTTCAGAGCCTACAAGTCCACTCAGTCCTACTTCTTGTTCAGCCAATTGCTAAGACAAACAAGTTTGTTTACATTTACAGGAGATAATGCGGCCCGCTTCTCATTTACAATGTCACCAGTAAGTGAGAACAGACATTTGCATGGCACTTTTTTAGTTGGCATTGCAAGGTATTTTCATGCCAGATATGCTAAACATTCATATGCTTCTTCATGCTTTGGCCACCATTCCAGAGAACATGCTTCCATGCTGATGACACTCGTTAAAAAAATGTGTTAATTAAATTAGTGATTGAACTCCTTGGAGGAGAATTGTATGTCCCCTGCTCTGTTTTACCAGCATTCTGCCATATATTTCATATTATAGCAGTCTCGGATGATGACACAGCACAGGTTGATCATTTTAAGAACACTTTCACTGCAGATTTGCTAAAACACAAGGACGGTACCAATGTGAGATTTCTAAAGATAGCTACAGCACTTGACCCAAGATTTAAGAATCTGAAGTGCCTTTCAAAATCTGAGAGACATGAGGTGTGGAGCATGCTTTCAGAAGTCTTAAAAGAGCAACACTCTGATGCGGAAACTACAGAACCCAAACCACCAAAAAAGAAAGCTGCTTTGGATTATTATTGAGCAGAACCTGTCATCAGCATGGATGCGTGTCCCCTTGAATGGTGGTTGAAGAATGAAGTGACATATGAATCTTTAGCACATCTGGCACGTAAATATCTTGTGATGTCGGCTACAACAGTGCCAGGCAAACACCTGTTCTCACTTTCAGGTGGCATTTTAAACAAGAAGCAGGCAGCATTATCTCCTGCAAATGTAAACAAACTTGTTTGTCTTAGCAGCACCCAGCACAGCAAGGCCCTAACTCCTTATAATGATAAGCTAAATAGATTGAGCTCTTTGAGTCTAACAAAGAGAAGAGGTGAGTTGATTATAGTCTATAAGTATCTACATGGGGAACAAATCTTTAATAATGAGCTCTTCAGTCTAGCAGAGAAAGGTATAACATGGTCCAATGGCTGGAAGTGGAAGCTAGATAAATTCAGACTGGAAATAAGGGGTAAATTTTTTAATGGTGAAAGTAATTAACTATTGGAACAATTTACCAAGTGTTGTGGTGGATTCTCCTTCTCTGGCAATGTTTACATCAAGATTGGATATTCTTCTGAAAGGTCTGCTTTTGGGATTATTTTGGGGCAGTTCTATGGCCTGTGTTATATAGGAGGTCAGACTAGATGACAGCGGTCCCTTCTGGCCTTGGAATCCCTGAAAGGGGCATTCTCCCATATTGATAACAACAGATAGTTCCTGATCAGAGCAAGAGTATCATTGGTCACATTTTGTTCTAGGGATCACAGCCAGCCAGAATATAGGCATATAATGAAATTACTCTTGCAGCCAACACTGGATGTGTAACTACTTCTGGGAGGTATTTCGACAAACAGGCAAAATTTGGCTTTCCCTGTGAAAAACAAACAACAACATTCTGTAATACTCAGGAAAGATTTGTAGTGCAAGCATCAAAGGGTGAAACTCACTTTGCTCACATACAGCCAGAGTAATTGGGCTCTTGGTGGGCAGATGGGTTGGGGTGGTGTAATCCACACTGCAACCTGGGGCCAAGAGCATGGCACTGCTACACAGATTCCCTTCTCCTCCTCCTGCCAACATGTACACACAGCTGCTAGTCCAACGTACAGGCTAGATTAGCAGTTCCATCCCCCGTGTAGCTGTTCTGCAGGGTATTGGGGCCACTGGATCCGTGTAAATGGGCTCCTCCTCTGGACAACTCCTAGCCTGGCTCTTTTGCAGGTGCCATGCCAGGCTATACGAAGACATTCCAAGAACTTTTGCTTTCTGGCTGCATTCCCAACCCACTATGCAATTTAGTGGTGCAGAGGGCATCTTGGGTGAACACATTGGAAACAGTGCAAGGGATAAGGGTTTTCCATTGTTTTATTGATGCTATTTAGGTGTCAAAATCTAGAGGGAAGAGAAGGGTCTTGTGATGGGATGTGAACAGTCAGTTGGACACAGAGAAACAAGAATGATGTTCAGGATGGGGTTGACGAAGGTGGGGAAGGAGGTGAAGATGGATGTTGGGTATTTGAGGAACATGGGGAAAGAACTATGCCATAGAAAGAGGTGGGGCTTGAGACATGGGAGTGGAAGCTCATCCATGATGATCACTAAGACTAAGAGGAGAAGCTGCTCTCATGGATTCTGGAGGGATAGAAAGCCAGTAAACACTTCTAAGGGCTTGTCTATACTTACCGGAGGATCAACGCTGTGGCGATCGATGCATCAGCAGTCCATTAAGTGGGTCTAGTGAAGACCCACTAAATGGACCGCTGATCACTCTCCCATCGACTCCTATATACTCCACTTGATCGAGAAGAGTAAGGGGAGTCGATGGGAGAGCGTCTCCCGTCGACATTGTGTAGTGTGGACCCCGTGGTAAGCAGATCTAAGCTATGTCGATTTGAGTGTAGCTTAGACCAACTTTTCCCTTTAGTGTAGACAAGGTCTAAGAATGAGCACGACGCACAGCCATTTCCAGATATGGGAGAGGAGACAAGCTGCTGCATTGTGCACAACAGTACAGAATGTTGGAAATCAATTGTAAATCATGAGTTTGGGATTCTTTGAGATGAAGTATAATCTGATTTACAATGTTACAAAAAGAAATTAAAATTAATTCCAACATGATTGTGGGTATACCGCAATTTAATATAACCATGCTGTGGCCTTTAAATCTCTGAATCGCAATATGCCAACAATCATTACTTCTTTAAGTTTCACATTTTATTTTAAAATGTAAATTGGAAATATCAGATAGCTTGTTATTTACATTTTAGAATTATGATTCTTGCTTTAAAACATAGCACTCCATGGTGTAATAAAGTCATTGTGCAACTATTGCATAGTTAAGGTGGTTAAAGGCACTCCACTTCACCTCATCATTTCTTTTTGCTTAAATATTATGCCACATACTGATTAATACCAGACCAATAAAATGATTTTAGCAATCTGGTTAGAGTCTTTTGTCTACCCAGATGGCCTGCAATGTTAATGTGTGACAATTTCAACAATGAACCAGGACTGTTTTATGGAACCAACATTTGTTCCACTGCTTTTTCTTTTTAGGCTCAGAATTTTGACACAGATGGTACAAATTACTCAAAAAACAGAAATGTTCATTTAGAAGGCTTAAATATGTGGTTTTACTCAGGCCATCCGAATCTTTTACATTTGCAATTCAGTAAATTTACTAACAACCCTGCTGTAATTAAGGTCTATAAAAAATATTTTCCCCTTTTCTGCTGGCTTTTCCCCCCTTAAATGTCTACAGCATTTCTTTATGCTTCCAAATAATTATTTTATATTTATTCCAGTTTTGTAATGCTTTGAATTTTGCAGAACTTACTGTTCAATCTTGAGTCGATACCTTTTTAATTATTGCAAAGGAAAAAAAAGCATTTAGTCTGTAACAATTTATTAATCCCTGATAGAACCTAAACATTGCTAGATCATCAAAAAAAAATCAATGGGTGTTCGGCTGCAAGCTGCAGAGCATCTTTATTTAAAGAGCAAGATGTGCAACCTTGAGGTTGAGTACAGAATCGTGAAGGTGGGAAAGTGCTAGATTTGTACCATAGTGAAATTACAGCAGCTAAGGGAAAACTGACTGCATGGGATAAAAAGGGAAACAGTGTTTAAGAAGAGGTGCACTAAACCTTTGATTCTGAGCCTGTGAACAGAAAGCTGCTAGTGTTCTACTGTAACTAACAAGAGAAATAAGTACACACAATCCCAGGAAGGCAAAGGGGTTAACCCATAGCAACTCTAGAAACATATATATGGCAGGAATTCTTAGATTTAAATCTAGACGGGGTTGAGTCCTAAACTGGGATTTGGGCATATAATCATTATTGAGACTGCAACTCCTTTCTGATGGAGGAACTCCACTGCTTGAGCATCATCCTTCACTGGGACATTACAGTCAAACTTCCCTTTATGCCCATTTTTGGTAGCTAAGGATCCCACACACTTTCTGAAGAAGCCTCCTGGATACCATTCTCTCTCTTTATAGAGCAAATACCCCTGTCTCAGACTGCATCTTGGTTATTGCTGAGTACACAGTGGCTGTTCCATGCCATTGCACCCTACCAGCTACTAACAAACCGGATGGTGAGGTAGAGCCAGTGGGGGGTAGGCTGATATTCAGATGTCCAATTATTCTGGAAATAGATTCAGAAAAGCTTAAAATGGAAATAATGGGGGGAACTACTAACTCAGAGGCAGTGGTAGCATAGGTGCAGGAGCGAGGGGTGCTTCCGCACCCCCTGGCTTGCAGTGGTTTTCATCATATACAGGGTTTACACTTTGGTTCAATGACTCTCAGCATCCCCACTGTACAAATTGTTCCAGCACCCCTAAGTGGTAGCATCAAAAGGGGATGTGGCAGAGAAAGGACCCTCATTTTTAAATAATTTTCCATGGTGTTGGATGTCCACATCTTCCATGAATTAGCCATGGCCACAAAGACGGTAAGAGGCAGCATTACACGGTGGTACCCTTTTGATCTACCTGTTGTCTCTGATCTATACCTAGATCGAAGCTCTTCGGAGCAGGGACCATCTCTGTTATGTGTTCATGCAGTGCCAAGCACAATGGTTCAAGGACCTCTAGATGCTATCATAATAAAAAATACATAATAAGATACCAACAGCCCTGGATAAGCAAGGCACTACAATAGAGAATCAAAATAACCAGAAGATAAGCAGCAGTGTAGGGTTTCGCTGGTCACAAAGGGGTGGGCGAGCCCAAGTCAGCTTACCCAGAGGCCATATGGGGTCTACCAGCTCTCAGTGTTACCCTCACACCCTCTCTCCATTCAAGGTAGGCTGCTTGGATGTAGGTGCTGCTGTACGAGTGCAGTAAGTCATCTGCTTCCTTAGGATCCTTTTTAGTTTTAAGATGGCTGAACTGAAAGCAACTTGTTTGGTTTACTGAAACTGTGAGAGTTGGGTTACACACTGTTCACCACACAGCCTGCTGGCTGGCTTGCCAAACCCTAGAACTACATTCAGGAGGTGCTCAATTGGATGTACTTCATTATCTGCAAATCCATGGCATCACACCAGTCAGACCACCAGAGAAATACAAGGCAATTTCAAGGCATTACAATTGCATACAGCAGAAAAGCGTGGCTATTTCAGCACCCTCAACTAATTTACCTGAACCTCGCTCTCTTTTGTTAACAATATGATTGTTGTTTCAGTTATCATCATCATCATCATCATGATGTACTGGTTTATATCGGATTATGTTCCTGTGTTAGTTCTTGGTTGGAATATTATTTAAAACAAATCAGTTAATTCAACTTTAGAGTCAAATTAAAAAAAATAAAACTACACAAAACACTGCTGTCCTTTACTAATCTATTCAGAAAGTAGAATGTATTTGTGTATGAAGCTTCAATTCATTATGGTATTCTATTAGGTCTGACAACAGAAAGTGCATTTTGAGTTTTTAAATGTTGTTTCCATTAGAATCAATCACACCATGCAATTAAGTCAATAGTCTCACCATTTTTGCTGTTATGAGCTAAACCATCCTAAATATATTGACAGCTGTCTCCTATAAGATGACACAAATTAGGTTGAGAGGGCATAAGCCTAAATGTCACCAGTGGGAGGATATCAGTTATTCTTTCAGAAATCTACCTAATTTTCAAACCCCATAAGGCATGCAGTAAACTCTCTTTGCATTGGCAGCGTGCGGTAATCAATGTTTTGCATATTACAATCAATAACATGCTTAAATGTTTAAGTTTTGCATTCTTTTGCAATAAATATTGATATATTACAAACTATGTTCATTGGACTTTTTGTTTGCAGTATGTACTGTATCATTCAGCAAATAAGTGAGCTAAATATTGTTTGTTACAAAACAGATGTCAAATGAAATTATGCCATATGTGCTATTAAACACTTTTCTTATTTTTTTTGTACAGTGAAAACCAAGGTTTTGTTTCAGAAGTGAATGTATTTAGCTTTCCAAGGATTTGAAGCATGAAAGCAACATCTCTGAAATATTTTTTAAACCTGCTTGTGCATCATGTAATCCAGCTTTGTAAGCTAAATCTAAGTGTTTTTAGAATATCTTCAAAATAAATAAATACATCATAAAATCTTTGATGGTAATACCACCACTCCACAGGTCTCAAATCTTTATAAAAGAAACAGACAACCATTAAGTTCCTAGGGATGTTGTCCTGTCAGTTGTACATTAAACTGCTGATGCTCTAAGGACAAAGAATTTTACAAGCAGAGAAACTGTTAATTTGAAAATTTTGATACATTTTAACCCATAATAACTAACTTCACTCACAGGCTGTATGGATCTTTGTTGTGAATTTTTCACTCTGGAGTCTGGTTATATACTGTATACAGGATTCGTGAAAAAAATCAATGTGAACACAGACTACCTTGTAAATGAGACACTCCATATAAAGAAAGAGTATGAATTCAAAGGTTCAGTCTGTGCCTTGTCTTATTGAGAAAGCTTAAAAACCAAGTATGTCGTGTGATCTATATCTCTAGGCTCTGAAAGTGTGAACTCTAAAACAGAATGAGCAGAATGCAAGAAACATGTTGCTCAGAGCCATATAGTAAAACAAAATCTGGATGCCACAAGAATAGTGACATCGGCATCAGAGGCAAAGACACATACACCCACAAATGGAAATACAGCGTGTCGGAAAAACTAAAGGCAGAGAAGCAGATGCAGCAGCAGCAGCAGGAAGAAGAAACCCAAAGTGAAGCTCTTCAGCCTCCAAACGTAGTTTCCTTTCTCCTAGTTATCAAAAGATGGAAAGTTTGGGCAGGGGAGGAAAGGAGATGGAAGGGTCAAGGGAGCATGTCTTTGTCTTAGGCAAGGAACCAAGTGCAGTGCCATACCCAGAACAGATCTCCCCAAGCAGCACTGCAAGGAAAATACAAGATGCTTGTAACCACTGTATTATTATTTCATTTTCAAAAAACATTATTTATTAAGATTTCCCGGTGATGCAAATGACTATTTCCTTGTCAAATGAGCATTGAGACTGGGAAGAATGTTCTTGGTCCCTTGGCAGGATGGACTTAGATACCTAAGGTAACAGGGTATCTGAAATAGTGTGAACACATGTTAACACTTTATTGGGGGAAATCCCATCTCAGAACAGTGGGCATATTAATGATTTCCAGATTATGGTGGGGAAAGCCTTGCTCAGTTCTGAGCCCCTGATGCAAATCTGAAATTATCAGATATTAACTGGACATATCAGATATTCCCAGGACATATTGCACAACCTTCAGTTCCTAGAAGGAATTTGCTTCCAACCAGCCATAAATTCAGAATTAGCAAAGATGACGGTGCCTAGTTTGCACCATATGTGACTTCTGATGGCCTGCTAAGGATTCTGACTTAGATGTGCACGGGCAAAAGTGGAAATGGAGCTACTGCCCAGGAGCTTGGTATACAAAATACACAGGGCTAAATGCTTGGTGGATAGAAGTTAGATACAGTTGCAGTACTCTACCTGCTAAAATCTACATGGAATCTTTTCCAACACAATGATTAGGGCCCTACCAAATTCAGGGTCCATTTTGGTCAATTTCATAGGATTTTTAAAAAAATAATAAATTTCATGATTTCAGCTATTTAAATCTGAAATTTCATGGTGTTGTAACTGTAGGGGTCCAGACCCAAAAAGGAGTTGCAGGGGGCCTCAAGGTTATTGTAGGGGGGTTGCAGTACTGCTACCCGTACTTCTCGCTGCTACTGGCGACGGCATTGCCTTCAGAGCTGGGCAGCTGGAGAGCGGCGGCTGCTGGCCGGGAGCCCAGCTCTGAAGGAAGAGCCACCGCCAGCAGCAACGCAGAAGTAAGGATGGCCTGGTGTGGTGTTGCTATCTTTACTTCTGCTCTGCTGCCTGCAGTGCTGGGCCCTCAGTCAGCAGCCACCACTGTCTGGCCACCCAGCTCTGAAGGCAGCAGCGTGGAAGTAAGGGTGGCCTGGTACAGTTTTGCCACCCTGACTTCTGTGCTGCTGCTGGCAGGGTGCCGCACTCAGAGCTGGGCGCCCGACCAACACCCGCCGCTCTGGCCACCCAGCTCTGAGGGCAGTGCAGAAACAAGGGTGGCAATACCATGACCCCCCTAAAATAATCTTGTGACCCCCCCCACAACTCCCTTTTGATCAGGACCCCCTATTTGAGAAACGCTGGTCTCCCCTGCGAAATCTGCATAGTATAAGGTAAAATCTCACAAAAGACCAGATTTCAAGGTCCATGACGCGTTTTTCATGGCCGTGAATTTGGTAGGGCCCTAACAATGATGTCTATTGTCTTATAACTTATGTATACTCCACTGGGAGTGGCAATCCGCATGTGAGAGTAAGAGGTCTAAGGAAGTTCAGCTTGGATTTGAAAACCCCTATTCAGGTGATATGGAGAGAGGGTGATGCACAGAAGGGGACACTCAGCTCACACCCCTTTGGCAGTGTGCCATATCATCCCCTGCTTATGCCAAAAAGGTGATGGTGTAGAAGGAGCTGGGCTTATGGTCTCCAATGCATACCTAAGGCCAAGGATTACAGGCATGAGGTGCCAAAGCCTATGGATTTAGGTATTATACATGCAACTCCTCCAGATCTCACATCAATGGCAGCATGACTAATTTAACAGCCACATCATCCTGGGTCTTCCAGCAGCCACCACACACATACTGCAGCCAAAAAGGTGACCAAGCATGTAAAGAAAATTAGCACTGACTGAGTCAGAATTAACTTCCAGAGCAAACTGCAGTGAAAGTTATGCCCCTTTACCACAAGAGAATGCCCTAGAAACAAGCTGCCCCTTGCTAGCCTCTCTAAACTCGATTAACTACACCGAAAAACAAAGGAACAGATGTCCCATGCTGCTGCCTGGCTGGAGCATGCCATATAGTCATTGCTTCCCCCTGGAGAGGGCAACTGGCCCCTTCTCATGAATAGGATCATAGGGCCCAAATATCACTATAGTTAGTGGAATATTATTGTACACGGCACCATCCTTTTCGCCAACCAAATTTTGGTTCCTAGGTTATTAACATTAAGAAAACATATCAGCAGTTGAGACAGCATGCACAACTTTTAAGTACTATAACTGGTTTCAATAAAATCTGTTTCCTTCACAAAGTGTACAGAGCAAGTGGTATACACCCCAGCTTCCCAGTGTGAGGGACTGGGGTTGAGTATCTCTCCCCTGCCCCTTGTACAAAGGCCAGTGACAATAAGTCTCTGTGCTCTGGGGAGTCCAGGGGCTGCGACATTCTAGAGACCCCAAATTGCTCCCTATGGAAATGTCTTATAGAATTTATTAGAAAATGACCCCAACTCCCTTTCCATAGGGATTTTAAACCATCCTCCAGAACTCATGAGAATTCTATCCCTTTGAATGGTACAGCTCACTCCCCCAGTTCTGAGAGTCCACGCGAGTAAAGAGTCAGGCAGGACCATGGCCATGTCTCCTTCTTTGCGGTCCTATGGGAAACATGCTATAGATTTTAATAGGGGTGAAACCAACAGGGAGCTGTACAAATTATTCTAAAATCTTACAGAATCTAACAGAGAAACTTTCCCATAGATGTTATGAAGCATTCTATGGATTTCAATAGCAAAGATAGAATTCTCTTGAGTTGGCTGTTATTGTCACTGGTTTTTGTACAAGGGGCGGGAGACAGACACTCAGCGACACTTCTTCACATCTATACTAGGGCCAGACACAACCTAGCCAAAACTTTATTAAGAACTGTAGCTTTCTGTTTCATTACATGGGCTTGTATATTGCGGTAACCGATCTTGACTAGCCATCAAGCATGGTAAAGGGTTACCAGTATTCATTTGAGAACTAAGGAGGAGGAAACAAGAATGGGTGACTATTCTTCATTCTTATAAATACTATAATAAAGCAACCCATCTCCAGGGAGAGAGGATAGGAAGTCCAGAACCATGAAAGGCACAGTACATTCCCTTTAGGGATGCTCTACTGCATTTCTCTAGCAAACTCTACCACAGCTAGTTGCCACAAATCAGAGGCACACTGGGTGCAGAGGTAACTTAGCATTCCAAGTGCATTTCCCCCCCGCATTGCATATATTGGTATAGGCTTCCCTCCCACCCAGCCGGGTTGCAGGTGGCTGGGGTTTGAGAGGGAGGCTGCAGGGAAGGGAGCTGACTGAGTGGTGGGTGGCACTGCCCCTCTCCAGCTCTACGTGAGGCAGGTGCTGCCATGTGAGAGCTCCGGCTGCATTAGAACTTTTTAGAAAGTGTGATCCGGCCACATTCCGCCAGACCCCCCTGCTGCTGCAATATTAACCATGTTTGGAGTAGAATGCACCAGGGACACAGATGCTTAATGAAGGGATAATGAGCCTTTCACCTTTAGGGGGTCAGTTCAAATGCACCCAGACTAGTAGGAATGGAAGTCACAACTGTGGCTGTTTGGAGGCCTATATGCAACAAAATGGTAGGTTTCATGAAACCGTGATTATATTTGCCACCAACACTGGCAGTCTCCGCAGAGGGGCCCAGGACTGACTGGAGGCAGATATTCCCTTTCTCTGCTAGCAGTGTTTCCCCTCCAGGTCACATATGAATCATATTGGAGGTGGGGAGGGGAAGTGTGTGGAATATATACAGCTACTGATCAGAACATACTTACTCTGTGAAGTAATACAAGAACCCAGTCTTCAATGCTATTAAGCCAGCACCTTCCATACTTGCTATACAAATTGAGACCTCAAAGGAAAAAGGAAGTTTCCCATTATATCATGGTGCTATGCATAACTGGGTCCCATATAACACAAAACGTAGAATTCCTAGTAAGACCAAATGATCTAATGATCCCTTCAAGCCTTAAAAAAAAAAAAAAAATCAATGTATACATAGGGCAGGGATAAGAAAAGGGTTACAGTCAAGTAGAGAAATCATTCATGGCATACATAAAGGAGAGGAACAAAAATGATTTCTCTGCAGATTGAAAGCAAACAAGCCTCTCAGACTCAATATTATACAATGAATGTCCTGGGCAAAGAGAGTCAGAAGGTACAGGGCCAGCATTACTGAAGCCTATAGAGAAGCTAGCCCTCCATCTTCCACCCACCAGGAGTCCCTGTTAAGCACGCCCCCATGCCCAGTAACTTTTTTAATGATGTAGGGTGATAAATCTATATGAGAGCTAACTGTATTCTGCAGAAAGAGGTCCATGATCTGAAAAGTATGTAAGTTGAGAGAGAGAGAGAGAGAGAGAGAGAGAGAGAGAGAGAGAGAGAGAGAGAGATGCATTCTAAGGTATTATAAGGCAAATGAGCAATAACTGTACTGTTAGAGTAGATGGGAATACATAATGTTTGGGGAAGGTAGCTATAGAATTAAACACAGATACACAGAAAACATGTTTCATTTCTGATACAGGTCAAGTGAACATCAGATTCAATCCTAGTGTAAGCTGACACAACATCACTGATTTCAATGCAGTTCCACCAGAAATTAGACCAGATATGGTCAAATTGGAAAATCCAGAGGAAATAACAGAAATGATGCAAGATTCACTAACCCTGATCTAAGAAGGAAACGCTGAAAACCTGGGCATGTGTAGTCTTGAGAAAAGAAGAGTGAGGGGAGACCTGATAACAGTCTTCAAATATGTTAAGGGCTGTTATAAAAAGAGGAGAGTGATTAGTTGTTCTCCATGTCCGCTGAAGGTAGGACAAGAACTAATGGGCTTCAACTGCAGCAAGGAAGATGTAGGTTAGATATTAGGAAAAACTTTCTAACTAAAAGTGTAGTTGAGCTCTGGAACAGGCTTCCAAGGGAGGTTGTAGAATTCCCATCACTGGAAGTTCTTAAAAACAGGTTGGACGAACACCTGTCAGGGATGGTCTAGGTTTACTTGGTCCTGCCACAGTTCAGGGGACTGGATTTGACGACTTCAAGGTCCCTTCCAGCCCCACATTTCTAAGATTCTGTTTTGAGCATGTGTAAAATATCTAGCTCTTTCAACAGAATATTAGAAAAGAGGTTTTAGATGTCTTTATTTCTTTTAAAAGGAAATAAAATGGGGTCAACTGAAGCTAGATTCCAGCTTAGAAATTGTGTGTAGGAACAACCAGAGGTGGGGGGCGGGGGGAAGAAACAAAGAGAACGATTACAAAAGTCAGATCTCAAAATGTTAATCAGATTCAGAAACATAAAACCTGACGTTTTAATGGTGTTTGGTTAAAACTAAAAAATTTTAAAGTTCTAAGTATCTTACATTGAATTCTAATACTTTTTTAATTATTAGATATAAAATGCTTACAATTTTCAGTGAAAATTAGACTTGGTAATTTATATTTCTTGTTTATACAGTACAATTTGCTGATGAAAAAATGTGCTAAACTTATTGATTCATGACCATAATTGTTTAATTATTTATCATTGCAGAATTATATTAGCATTTATAATAATGCAGATGTGCACAAAGGCTAAGAAGTCATATACAGCTTTTGTTTTGTGTTTGCTATGCTGAAATTAGGTTGATCCAGGTTGTGTGTGCATACTGCATTTTGTAAGTGTTGCAGTTTTGTGTTTCTCAGTTTTATCGGAGTTCTAGTGGGTCTAACTAATAGCTGCAATGAAAATGCTCTGATATCTAATAAAATATACAAATCCAAAGCTAGAGGCATCTCAAAAGAAGTCTCCTCTGAGATTGTTTCTTTGTTATCATGATGTGCATTAAATTCAGTGCAACACATGGACAGCTGTTTGTTTCATACCACTCACAGTAAAAGAACAGACCTTGTGTTTTTTATACAAGGGAAACTAATAAGGCTGCACACAAATAATTACAATAAGATACGGAAGACTTCAGCCACCTTAAGATGCTGGTTGAAGAAGAACATCAGAACTTCTGAAATGACAGACTCATGCATTTCATTTTTATCTTTAGAGATCGTAAACACTGGAAGAGAATGACAGATGCCTCACTCCAGTCTCTCTTCCCCTTCTGTATGTGGAACCTATTTCCACAAGGAACTACAATAAGACTGACATGCATCCCTTCCTCAAAAGCCACTAAAATAGCTTTGCCATGGAATTTGTAACACTAACTGTGGCTTTCCAGACTCACCCTCTGGAAGCATTGAAAGAGTCAAGGTTTCCCTTCCCCTTCCTCTTGTCACCTAACGCTATTTACTGGGGCTACCTTTTCGTAATTAGAGTCTGTATCAAAGCAGTTGTGACACCCTTTAAGCAGCTTTTCTGAGGAATCAAATCTAAATGAAAAGGCAAAGTATGAAAATGCCCCTTCTTCAGCTATGCATAACTGATTTGCTCTGCACTTTATCCTCACGGACGTGCGGATTCCAAAAGACAGTGAGCCGTTGATAAAGGCAGTATCACACAAACAGAGAAAAGAACTGCATGTGTATTTTTAAATCTATGTATGTTAAGGGTCTCTAAAAGCAGCCTCCGACTGCTCTGGCCATTTAGACTGGATTGTTTATCACTATTCACAGAAGTGAGTATTTAACCTAATGACTCCTACATCACATCATACATCTTTCTGAAAGACACCATGGACTAAATGGGCAAGGTATGTGTTTCTTTTGGTAGATTAATGTTAGTGACAGAGGAACACATTCATTAATGGCAATAATGATTATACAGTGCGGTGGAATAACATTCTTCCAACATACTGTACAAAGGACCCTTCGATTTCATTAATTAATAAAATGTATTAAAGAATACAAGACAATCGACAAAAGCACATTTTTGTTAAGTAGCTTCTGAGATGCTGATCAGCGGCTCATTAACTTTAAACGTATCAACCTGTTACTGTAACACTCTTTATGCCATATAGAATAATGAGCAACAATAGGGAGCACAACATAGACCACAAAGAAAGACAGTCATCTGTTATCCCCGCTACCTACACTATGCACAAAATCTCTTTGGTTAGGCTGTCAGACATTTAGGAGAAGAAACACCGAGAGAGAGTGACAACAGGATGAATAGGGTACCACATACACACTAGTGCTGAGAAAGGCAAAAGAGATGCTGATAAGGATATACCATTCCTGATGTTGCGAGCCCCGTTTCGAGTATTGAGCAGCCCTCACACTGAACTGCATACTGTGGTTTTAAAGCACTCTACATATATTAACGTATTAATCCTCATAACAGCCCAGGAGGTGTGGGAGGGTATGAGTCCTCATTTTACATATGACAAAACGGGCAGAAGAAAGCATCTTGTTTGAAGCACTGGAGAAAATTAGTGTCAGGATTTAAAACTCAGGAGCTCCTGGCTCCTAGCATCATGCTCATTCCACTAAAACACATGGTCTCTCTGAATGTCCATTACTAGACCTAATTCCTGTATCTGACTAGCTAAAACCAAAACAGGTATTAACAAAGAATTTAAATGAAACTAAATACAGTGAAACAAAAACTAATACTGGTTGGGTAGATGTCTGCATTTCCCACTTTGCTGTCTCACACCCAATTTGGTGGTTACAATAGCCAGTGGCAGCTGTGAAATTTAAGCTGTTACATAAAATGAGTAGGTATTATTATTATTAAATTTCTATAGCATTTCCATCAGTAACTGAATCCTCACAATATCCCTGTGAGGTAGGTAACGATGATGGCTGTTTTACAAATGGGGAAACAAAGTTACAGAAAAGCCATATAATGTTCTCAGATTCACACAGGAAGTCTATGGAAGAGCAAAGAAGAGAACCCAGGTCCCTGACTCCCAGTATTATCCTTCAACAACCAGATTGTGCTTCCTCTTCAGAGATCACACTGTTGTATGATCAGTACTTATTTCCAGATTTGGGATACATTTTCGCTGACTTTTTGAATCTGCTGACAGTAACGCCGAAGTAGGGTGATCAGGTGTCCGATTTTCGACCGAAACACCAAGTCAAAAAGGGACCCTGGTGGCTCAGGTCAGCACCGCCGACTAGATCATTAAAAGTCCAGTCGGCGATGCTGCAGGGCTAAGGCAGGCTAGTCCCTATCTGTCCCGGCTCTGCGCTGTGCCCTGGAAGTGGCCAGCAGGTCCAGCTCCTAGGTAGCGGGGCCAAGGGGCTCTGCGTGCTGCTCCCACCCTGAGTACCAGCTCCGCACTCCCATTGGACAGGAACCATGGCCAATGGGAGCTGAGAGGGCAGTGCCTTCTGTGCCTCTGCCTTGGAGCCGGACCTGCTGGCCATTTCTGGGGCGCAACGCGGAGTCATGACAGGCAAGAAGCCTGCCATAGCCCCCCACTGCACCACTGACCAGGAGCCACCAGAGGTAAGTCCACACCCCAACCCTGAGCCCCAATCCCCTGCCCCAGCCCTGAGCCCTCTCCTCCCTCACCGCCAAACCCAGAGCTCCGTCCTGCAGGCCAAACCGCTCATCCCCGGGCCTACCCCTTAGCCTACACCCCCAGATGGAGCCCTCAACCCCTCCAGCACCCCAACCCTCTGCCCCAGACCAAAGCCCCCTCCCACATGCTGTACCCCCCTCCTGTACCCCAAACTCCTCATCCCCATCCCTGAGCCCGCACCCCCAGACAGAGCCCTCACTCCCCTGCCCCAGCCCAGAGCCCACTCCCACACCCTGAACCCCTCATTTCTGGCCCCATCCCAGAGCCCACACCCCCAGTTAGAGCCCTCACCCCCTCCCACATCCCAAACCTCTGCCCCAGGCCAGAGCCCCCTCCCATACCCTGAACCCCTCTGTCCCACCCCACAGCCTAGAGCCCCCTCCTGCACCACAAACCCCTCATCCTGGCCCCTCTCCAGAGCCCACACCCACAGATGGAGCCCTCACCCCTCCTGCATCTCAGCCCCCTGCCTCAATCCACAGCCCCCTTCCACACCCTGAACCCCTCATCCCCAGATGGAGCCCTCGCCCCCTCCCACACCCCAACTCACTGCCCCAGCCCAGTGAAAGTGAGGGCTGGGAGAGTGAGCCACCAAGGGAGGGAGAATGTTGTGAGTGGGGGGAAGGGCCTCGGTGAAGGGGTGGGACAGGGGCGTGGTCGCAGGGAAGAGGCGTGGCTAGGGTGTTCTGTTTTGTGCAATTAGAAAGTTGGCAACCCTACTCAGAGATAATACATGTGTGTTATACTGTGCATTCACTTCTTTAGTGATTTCTACAGGGAAACAAAAACAGACAGTGAGGGAGAGAGAGGAAGGTTGGTCCAGTTGTAAGGGTGGTTGGGAGACCCCAGTTCAAGTCCCTGCTCCACGACAAACTTCCTGTGTGACTTTAGGCAAGTCAGATACCCTGAGAACCTGTCTATACTGCAATTAGACAGCCGTGGCTGGCCTGTTCCAGCTGACTCAGGCTTGCAGGGCTTTGACTAATGGGCTGTTTAATTGCAGGGTAGATGTCCGAGCTCAGGCTGGAGCCCAGGCTCTATGACCCTGCAAGATGGGAGAGCCCCAGATCTCTGGCTGCAGCCTGAGCCAGAACATCTACATCACAAATAAACAGCCTGCGCCAGCCAACATGGGTCAGCCACATGTTTCTAAATGCAGAGTAGACATACCCTCAGTGCCTCAGTTCCCCACCTCCCAGAGGTGTTGTGAGACTGGATATGTTGAGACATACAGAGACATGCAGATGTGATTGTAATGGGAGCCACGGATAGATAGTATTGACTGGACGAGGAGAAAGGACAGTGTCTCATTCTAGGCTCTGTTCTGTCTGGATACAACCACCTTTTGGGGAGTGCTTTTTGTTCAACTAAGGTATGGTACTCCAAGATCATTAGAGCTATTTTCTACACCTTTGCACTGTAAGGAACCCAAACCATAATCCTTTCCCCATCAATTCCAACCCACACTGGCTGATGGAATCAAACTGACAATAGTCAAACCACCATTTCAAGTTTTAAGTGATATTTTAGAGACCAAGATCTATCAATACATTTGGATATAAACAATGGACTTCCTGAGGAGCAATGAAGTGAGCTGAGTAACAAGAACATGTTTTTAGAGGATGTTTATCTACTGGAGTTTGCAAAAGTTGAAATATTTGGGAAATTTTATCAATGAAATTTCATGCAACATGTGTGGATGAGATGATGGTGTAGGGAGGAGGGGGTTAGATTTACTAGGAACTGGAGAATCTTTTGGGAAAGGAAGAGCCTATACAGGCAGGATGGGCTCCACCTAAACCAAAAAGGAATCAGATTGCTGGCATGTAAAATTAAAGTAAGGACTGAGGGGAAGCCAACGGGTGTGGAGGAGCACATCCCTTAGGGCAGAGACATCCTTTAGGGGAATATCTTTTAACGGGGATTCTCTATATCCAAGTAGAGAGGATAGGATAGAACATGGGTTCTCAAACTGTGGGTCGGGACCCCAAAGTAGGTTGCGACCCCATTTTAATGAGGTTGCCAGGGCTGGCTTAAGACTTGCTGGGGCCCAGGGCCAAAGCCAAAGCCTGAGCCCCACCACCTGGGGCTGAAAGCTGAAGCCTGAGGGCTTCAGCTTTGGCCCCCACCCAGGGTGGCAGGGCACAGGTGGGTTCCTGGGGTCATGTAGTAATTTTTGTTGTCAGAAGGGGTTCGCAGTACAATGAAGTTTGAGAACCCCGGGACAGACAGTGATAAAGTACAGGTAGGAACTGAAGAGAAAGAATCAAATGAAAAAGACTCCCATTCAATTACATCACATGAGGGCAGCCAGCTAAAAAATGACAAATTTTATAAATGCTTCTATACAAATGCTAGAAGTGTAAATACTAAGATGGGTGAGGATAGAGATATAACAGGCATCACAGATACTTGGTAGAATGATAATTAAGGTTATGATTTAGTCACAGACTCCGTGATTTCCAAAGACCTCCGTGACTTCAGCCAGTGCTGGCTGGGAGCTGCAGAGGGCCAGGTGGGACAGGGAGGCAGGGGGAATCCCCACTGCTCCATTACACTGCGGGGGGCAGGGGGGATCCTTGGAGCGTCCTGCTGCTGCGTGTGGCAGGGGAGACCACCCCCAGAGCTCTGGGCTGCCACAGCTTGGAGCTGCCAGTGGAGGGGGATCCTGGAGCCTCCTCCCCCTCTGAGGCTACCCATTTTGTCATGAATATTTTTAATAAAAGTTACAGACAGGTCATGGGCATCCATGAATTTTTCATGATTGCCTGTCCAAATGCAAACAGATGGACATCATACCAAAAGGGCTGAAGGTAAAAAATCCACTACAATCTACATACCACACAGACTATGCTGACAGCTTGTGCCACACGCTCTCAAAGAAACTGCGGAACCACCTGATCAACATCCTCTACAGCAAATAGGGAAAGATAAAGAATGAGCTCTCAAAACTGGATACTCTCATAAAAAAACAACTCTCCACACAAACTTCCTCGTGGCTGGACTTTACAAAAACTAGACAAGCCATTTACAACACACACTTTGCTTCTCTACAAAAGAAAAAGGACACTAAACTATCTAAACTACTACATGTCACAAGGGGCCACAACAGTGGTTCCCTTAACCCACCCAGCAATATTGTTAATCTATCCAACTATACTCTTAGCCCAGCAGAAGAATCTGTCCTATCTCGGGCCTGGCCTTCTGCCCCTCCACCCCCACGAACATGATACAGTTCTGTGGTGACCTAGAATCCTATTTTCGACGTCTCCAACTCAAGGAATATTTCCAACACACCTCTGAATAACATATTAACCCACAGAGACCTTCCTACCAACACTACAAAAAGAAGGATTCTGGGTGGACTCCTCCTGAAGGTCGAAACAACAGACTGGACTTTTACATAGAGTGCTTCCGCCGATGTGCACGGGCTGAAATTGTGGAAAAGCAGCATCACTTGCCCCATAACCTCAGCCGTGCAGAACACAATGCCATCCACAGCCTCAGAAACAACTCTGACATCATAATCAAAAAGGCTGACAAAGGAGGTGCTGTCATCATCATGAATAGGTCGGAATATGAACAAGGGGCTGCTAGGCAGCTCTCCAACACCACATTCTACAAGCCATTACCCTCTGATCCCACTGAGGGTTACCAAAAGAAACTACACCATTTGCTCAAGAAACTCCCTGAAAAAGCACAAGAACAAATCCGCACAGACACACTCCTGGAACCCCGACCTGGGGTATTCTATCTGCTACCCAAGATCCATAAACCTGGAAATCCTGGACGCCCCATCATCTCAGCCATTGGCACCCTGACAGCAGGATTGTCTGGCTATGTAGACTCCCTCCTCAGGCCCTACACTACCAGCACTCCCAGCTATCTTCGAGACACCACTGACTTCCTGAGGAAACTACAATCCGTCAGTGATCTTCCGAAAACACCATCCTGGCCACTATGGATGTAGAAGCCCTCTACACCAACATTCCATACAAAGATGGACTACAAGCCATCAGGAACACTATCCCCGATAATGTCACGGCAAACCTGGTAGCTGAACTTTGACTTTGTCGTCACCCATAACTATTTCACATTTGGGGACAATGTATACCTTCAAATCAGCGGCACTGCTATGGGTACCCGCATGGCCCCACAGTATGCCAACATTTTTATGGCTGACTTAGAACAACGCTTCCTCAGCTCTCGTCTCCCAATGCCCCTACTCTACTTGCGCTACATTGATGACATCTTCATCATCTGGACTCATGGAAAAGAAGCCCTTGAGGAATTCCACCATGATTTCAACAATTTCCATCCCACCATCAACCTCAGCCTGCACCAGTCCACACGAGAGATCCACTTACTGGACACTATGGTGTTAATAAGCGATGGTCACAAACACCACCCTATACGGGAAACCTACTGACCGCTATTCCTACCTACATACCTCCAGCTTTCATCCAGACCACACCACACGCTCCATTATCTACAGCCAAGCTCTACGATACAACCGCATTTGCTCCAACCCCTCAGAAAGAGACAAACACCAACAAGATCCCTATCAAGCATTCTTACAACTACAATACCCATCTGCTGAAGTGAAGAAACAGATTGACAGAACCAGAAGAGTACCCAGAAGTCACCTACTACAGGACAGGCCCAACAAAGAAAATAACAGAACGCCACTAGCCATCACCTTCAGCCCCCAACTAAAACCTCTCCAACGCATCATCAAGGATCTACAACCTATCCTGAAGGATGACCCATCACTCTCACAGATCTTGGGAGACAGGCCAGTCCTTGCTTACAGACAGCCCCCCCAACCTGAAGCAAATACTCACCAGCAACCACACACCACACAACAGAACCACTAACCCAGGAACCTATCCTTGCAACAAAGCCCATTGCCAACTGTGTCCACATATCTATTCAGTGGACACCATCATAGGGCCTAATCACATCAGCAACACTATCAGAGGCTCATTCACCTGCACATCTACCAATGTGATATATGCCATCATGTGCCAGCAATGCCCCTCTGCCATGTACATTGGTCAAACTGGACAGTCTCTACGTAAAAGAATAAATGGACACAAATCAGATGTCAAGAATTATAACATTCAAAAAACAGTTGGAGAACACTTCAATCTCTCTGGTCACTCGATTACAGACCTAAAAGTGGCAAATCTTCAACAAAAAAAACTTCAAAAACAGACTCCAACAAGAGACTGCTGAATTGGAATTAATTTGCAAACTGGATACAATTAATTTAGGCTTGAATAAAGACTGGGAGTGGATGGATAATTACACAAAGTAAAACTATTACCCCATGTTTATTCCCCCCCACACACACACACACTCCCCACTGTTCCTCAGACGTTCTTGTCAACTGCTGGAAATGGCCCACCTTGATTATCACTACAAAAGGCTTTCTTCCCCCCTGCCGCTCTCCTGCTGGTAATAGCTCATCTTACGTGATCACTCTACTTACAGTGTGTATGGTAACACCCATTATTTCATGTTCTCTATGTATATAAATCTTCCCACTGTATTTTCCACTGAATGCATCCAATGAAGTGAGCTGTAGCTAACGAAAGCTTATGCTCAAATAAATTTGTTAGTCTCTAAGGTGCCACAAGTACTCCTTTTCTTTTTGCGAATACAGACTAACACGGCTGCTACTCTGAAACCTGTTACCTCTCAGTGACTTTTACTAAAAATATCCGTGGCAGAAACTTAGCCTTAATGACAATCAATGGGGCATGGTAATACTAGGGTACAATCTATATAGGAATAACAGAGTAGATTGTGCTGGTGAGGGAATGGCACTATATCAAAGCATAGAGTCAAAAACATTTCAATCCATTTAAGATTTTTACTGTATCATAGAATCTCTAAGGATAGAAATTCCATGCTTGAATAATAAGCATATAACAGTAGGAATATACTACAAACCAGCTGACCAGGATGGCAGTGGTGATTGTGAAATGCTCTGTGAGATTAGATGGGCTACAAAATAGAAAAATCAATAATAATGGGGGAAATCTACTATCACCATAATTCACTGGGTACATGTCACCTCAGGACAGGGTACAGAGATAAAGTTTCTATACACCATCAATGACTGCTTCTTGGAACAACTAGTCCTGGAACCCGCACTGGGAGAGACAATTCTTGATTAAGTCCTAAATGGAGCATAGGATCTGGTCCAAGAGATTAATATAGCTGAACCACTCAGTAATAGCAACCATAATATAATTAAATTTAACATCCTTTGAGGTGGGAGGGGGGAAATCCCAAAGAAGCCCACCACAATAGCATTTAACTTCAGAAAGGAGAGCTATACAAAAATGACAATGCTATAATAGAGGCTCAAATTAAATATATCCCCCCCAATTAAAAACATAGTAAGAGGACCAAAAAAGTGTCACCATGGCTAAACAAGAAAGTAAAAGAAACTGTTAGAGGCAAAAAGCCATTCTTTAAAAATTGGAAGTCAAATCCTACTAAGGAAAATAGACAGGAGCATAAACTCTGGTGAGTCAAGTGCACAAGTATAATTAGGCAGGCCAAAAAAGAATTTGAAGAGCAACTAGCAAAAGACTGAAAATATATCAGCAAAAAAATTTTAAGTATATCAGAAGCAGGAAGCTTGCCAACCATCATTGGGGCCACTGGATGATTGAGGTACTAAAGAAGCACTCAGGGAAGATAAGGCCATTGCGGAGAAGCTAAATGAAATTCTTTGCAGCTGTCTTCACTGCAGAGGATGTGAGGGAGATTCCCACACCTGAGCCTTTCTTTTTAGGTGACAAATCTGAGGAACTGTATCAGATTGAGGTGTCAAAAGAGGTTTTGGAACAAATTGATAAATTAAACAGTACAAAATTATCAGGACCAGACAGTATTCACCCACGATTTTTGAAAGAATTCAAATATGAAATTGCAGAACTATTAACTGTGGTCTGTAACCAATCACTTAGATCAGTTTCTGTACCAGATGACTGGAGGATAGCTAATGTGACACCACTTTTTTAAAAAAGGCTCCAGAGGCAATCCTGGCAATTACTGGCTGGTAAGCCTAACTTCAATACCAGGCAAACTGATTGAAACGATAGTAAAGACTGCTGCACAGGGCAACACAGTATGGGGAGGAGGTGAGCAGCCCTCAGTGGTGAAAGAACAGGTTAAGGACTATTTAGGAAAGCTGGATATGCATAAGTCCATGGGGCCAGATCTAATGCATCTGAGGGTGCTGAGGGAGTTGGCTGATGTGAATGCAGAGCCATTGCCCATTATCTTTGAAAACTCGTGGCAATCAGGGGAAGTTCAAGACGATTGGAAAAAGGCAAATATAATGCCTATCTTTAAAAAAGGGAAGACAGAGAATCTGAGGAACTACAGAACAGTCAGCCTCACCTCAGTCCCTGGAAAAATCATGGAGCAGATCCTCAAGGAATCCATTTTGAAGTACTTGGAGGAGAGGAAAGTGATCAGGAACAGTCAGCATGGATTCACCAAGGGCAAGTCATGCCTGACCAACCTGATTGCCTTCTATGATGAAATAACTGGTTCTGTGGATATGGGGAAAGCGGTGGACGTGATGTATCTTGACTTTAGCAAAGCTTTTGATATGGTCTCCAGCAGTATTCTTGCCAGCAAGTTAAAAAAGTATGGACTGGATGAATGGACTAGGTGGATAGAAAGCTGACTAGATCGTTGGGCTCAATGGATAGTGATCAATGGCTTGAAGTTTACTTGGCAGCTGGTATCAAGCAGAGTGTCCCAGGGGTCAGTCCTGGGGCCAGTTTTGTTCGACATCTTCATTAATGATCTGGATGGTGGGATGGATTGCACCCTCAGCAAGTTCACAGATGACACTAAGCTTGGGAGAGAGGTAGTTATGCTGGAGGGTAGGGATAGGGTCCAGAGTGACCTAGACAAATTGGAGGATTGGGCTAAAAGAAATCTGATGAGGTTCAACAAGGACAAGTGCAGAGTCCTGCACTTAGAACAGAAGAATCTCATGCACTGCTACAGGCTGGGGACTGACTGGCTAAGCGGCAGTTCTGCTGAAAAGGATCTGGGGATTACAGTGGATGAGAAGCTGGATATGAGTCAACAGTGGGCCCTTGTTGCCAAGAAGGCTAATGGCATATTGGACTTCATTAGTAGGAGCATTGCCAGCAGATCGAGGGAAGTGATTATTCCCCTCTATTTGGCACTGGTGAGGCCAGATCTGGAGTATTGTGTCCAGTTTTGGGCCCCCACTACAGAAAGGATGTGGACAAATTGGAGAGAGTCCAGCGGAGGAAAACAAAACTGATTAGGGGGGCTGGGACACGTGATTTATGAGGAGAGGCTGAGGGAACTGGGCTTATTTAGTCTGCAGAAGAGAACAGTGAGGAGGGGATTTGATAGCAGCTTTTAACTACCTGAAGGGGGTTTCCAAAGAGGATGGAGGTAGGCTATTCTCAGTGGTGGCAGATGACAGAACAAGGAGTAATGGTCTCAAGTTACAGTGGGGGAGGTCAAGGATGGATATTAGGAAAAACTATTTCACTCGGAAGGTGGTGAAGCACTGGAATGGGTTACCTAAGGAAGTGGTGGAATCTCCATCCTTAGAGGTTTTTAAGGCCCAGCTTGACAAAGCCCTGTCTCGGATGTTTTAGTTGGGGTTGGGCCTGCTTTGAGCAGGGGGCTTGAACTTGATGACCTCCTGAGGTCTCTTCCAACCATAATCTATGATTCTATGAATTGTCAGACACATAGATGAGCAGGATTTGCTGGGGAAGAGTCAACATGGCTTTTGGAAAGGGATCATACCTCACCAATCTATTAGACTTCCTTGAAGGGATCAACAAACTTGTGGACAAGGGTGATCCAGTGGATATAGTGTACTTGGACTTTCAATAAACCTTTGACAAGGTCCATCAAAGGCTCTTAAGCAAAGGAAACAGTCATGGGATAGAAGGGAAATGTTCTCTCATGGATCAGTAACTGGTTAAAAGACAAGAAGCAGAATGGAGAAAGATAAAGATAAAGAGCTGCCCAGGGATATGTTCTGGGACCTCTGCTGTTCAACTTGTTCATAAATGATCTGGAAAAAGGGGCAACCATTGAGGTGGCAAATTTTACAGATGATATAAAATTACTCAGAATAGTTAAATCCAAAGCAGACTGAGAGGAGTTGTAAAGGAATCTCACAAAACTGGGTGACCGGATAACTAAATGGCAGATGAAATTCAATGTTGATAAATGCAAAGTAAGACACATAGGAATGCATAATCCCAACAATACATGCAAAATGATGGGGTCTAAATTAGCTGTTACCACTCAAGAGAGAGATCTTGGAGTCACTGTGGATAATTCTCTGAAAACAGCCACTCAATGTGCAGAGGTAGTCAAAAAAGTTAACAGAATGTTAGGAACCATTAGGAAAGGGACAGATAATAAGACAGTAAATATCATAATGCCGCTTTATAAATCTATGATACGCCCACACCTTGAATACTGAATGCAGCTCCGGTCACCCCATCTCAAAAAAAATATATTAGAACTGGAAGAGATACAGATAAGGGCAACAAAAATTATTAAAAATATGGAACAGCTTCCATATGAGGAGAGATTTAAAAAACTGGGACTTTTCAGTCTGGCAAAGAGATAACTAAGGGGGGATATAATAGTGGTCTATGAAATTTATTCCTTCACATAACACAAGAAGCAGGGGTCACCCAATGAAATTAATAGTCAGCAGGTTTAAAACAAACAAAGGAAGTACTTCTTCACACAATGCACAGTCAACCTGTGGAACTCGTTGTCAGGGAATGTTGTGAAGGCCAAAAAACTATAATTGGATTAAAAAAAGAATTAGATAAGTTCATGGAGGATAGGTCCAGCCATGGCTATTAGCCAAGATGGTGAGGGATGCAACTCCATGATCTGAGTGTCCCTAGTCTCTGTTTACCAGAAGCTAGGAGTAGATGACAGGGGATGGGTCACTCAATAATTGTCCTGTTATATTCATTCCTCTGAAGCACTTGGTATTGCCCACTGTCCATAGACAGACTACTGGGCAAGATGGACCATTGTGCTGACCCACTGTGGCCATTCTTATATTCTAACATCCCCTCCTCCCTGACCCACCCCTCCCCCCGCCACACACACTATATGATTGTAAAAGCAAACACTGTCTTGTGTCCAGAAATGCAAGACTGGGAGTCAGGAGTTCTGTGTTCTACACATATGTCCTGCATGAGCTAGAGCAAGTCATTTATGTGTCCCAGTGGGAGTCTCTGGGTGCTGAGCACTTTTGAAAACCAGGTCCCCATTGTGAGTGCTTAGCAAGCACTTGAAAAGCTGGATCCAGTACTCTACACCTCAGTTTTTCTATCTGTAAAAAGGGCGTAATTATCATTCACCTCACAGGGCTATTGTGAAGTTTAATTCAAGAATATCTGTAAAGCAATTTCAGAATATCCATTGTAAGGTATTCTCAAACTCAATGTATTATTGTTAAAAATGCAAATATTCACCACTTTGAACTTTTCATAAAGGTTGGAGGATGAGAAAGTTAGTATTACATTTATATAGTGCCAGGAGAAGTCATGAGTCTAATTTCTGCTCTCTTACACCTGCATAAATTAGGAGTAACTCCACTGAAGTGGTAAAAAAGAGCAAAATGTGGCCTATGACTGTTGCTGCCACTGGAGTCATACAGCATCCCTATTGTCTACCCAGAGACTCTACAGCTTTAAAACATGTAATGAAAAAAGGAGGAGGGATTGAAATGAATTTTCACAGCAATCAGTTCAGAGCCTTGATATTTCCTTTAGAAATTTTAGCATTTCTCCTCCCCAGGTTGTCCAAGTAACTATCTTTCTCCAGTATTTTAGTTAATTTAAAACTTAAATCGCCAAATCAATTGTGTGACTTTGAAAAAGCCTGAAATGTGTGAGCATGAAAATACATTTTATGTGTTACAATTTACAGCCATGAAACATTTGTCTAATGAAGCGATTGAAGTTTTAGCTGTTCTGTAACTTGCCTGTGTGGTGATGTGGTTTGGGGGTTGGTTTTAAGGGGTGGGGCGTAGGGGCAGGTTGTCACCATCACTATACTCCCATAACTTTAAAATAGCTAATTAAAAAAGTACAGCTGTGGAACGATAGCTATTGTCCCTCATTTGAGTCCCCTATTTCTTTCATCATACTGTATTTCCAGTTTTCTCCTCTTAAAACAATGACTCTCTGAACTGAAGTCTGTTGTCCCAGTAACTCTGTCCTGAGTAACAGATGCACAAATCCTGCAATATTCGGCATATTTCCTAAAGCTCCAGCTCTTGGAGTCAGGTAAATATGTCACTATCTCAGCTTACATTTAAAAGAGAAAAAAAACAGTTTCTTGTCCTCATAACGATGGAAAAAGCTCAAAAACATGATCCCAAGTGACCCCTAAATGCTGAAAACCAAAGGCAAATGAAAAGAATACAAATTTTACCTTTAAAAAAAAAAACGTGTTTTAAGCTTATAGTGTGATTTTGGGGGCCTTACTCACAACTGCTCAATGTTTCAGGTTGGTAATACTGCAATAATACAGAATAATAGAAGTGCTGTAGTAGCATGTAGAGGCCTCAGTCTAGGTTTGGAACCCCATTACTGCTCAATGTTTCAGGTTGGTAATACTGCAATAATACAGAATAATAGAAGTGCTGTAGTAGCATGTAGAGGCCTCAGTCTAGGTTTGGAACCCCATTGTGCTAGATGCTGTACAGACATATAACAAAAAAAGGGTCCATGCTCCAAACAGCTTACAATTTAGGGAAAACCACTTTGGCACAAACAGGTGAAGTGACTTGCCCAAGGTCACACAGCAGATCAGCAACAGAGCTAGAAAAGGGCCCCTGATCCACTGTACCACATGGATTCTCATACTTTTACATGGCTACTCACACCACCAAAAGAATTCTCTTATCTCACGTTAGCAATACTGCACATCACTGAGTTCCATCCTGCAGGAAGGCTTCCCCCTGAATTTTACAAGCCCTCTCTGTGAATCCTGGAACTTATATGTTTTTGCCCAGAATCTTCAAAGTGGCAAAGCTGTGCTCAGCAGAAGCCTAGGGACAAGGTTTTCCTCAGCTTTCCATAGCTGAGGCCAACAGGTGCTATCCTGTGCCCAGTGTGAGACAGAACAACCTCAAGGCTGCTCTGTCTTGCATTGGCTGCAACAGCCCATGGGAATTGTTGTAGCAGTTGGGGATCAACTAGGCACACTAGCTATGCCCCCTTCTAACCAGCCATACCAATGTGATCTAGTGATTAAAACACTGTACTGGGACTTAGAAGACATGGGTTCTACTCCTGGCTCTGCTATTGACCTCTATGCCTCAGATTCCCCATCTGTAAAATGGAGATAATGATATTGCTCCTCTTTGTAAAGTGCTTTGAGATCTATGGAGGGTCAGGGAGTAACAGACTAAGGGGTAAGTGCTGAACGATGTACTATAGGAGCCTTATGCAACTGGAGGATTCCTACCTATATCCGGTGCTTTTTTCTGCTAGGTAATAGAATCACTTTGTACCAGTAGACTGGCATTACACAGTCATACTTGATCAGAATTCTGCCCCATTAAGCTGGAGTAATTTATAGATCTAGATCTTCCCCCAAAAAGCCCAAGTTATCCACTTATCTCCTATTTGTCACTTTTTAAAAATGTATTTATTACCACAGTGTTTTGTTCACGTGGTACATAGGCAGCTGCATGGTCCTAATCAAGCAAGCCACCAGTTCTCGTTACGCTAGCCCAGCCACTCAAACTTCAAAACGTCTGCAATTTTTGCATTCAATAGCACTGTGTCAAACTTTTGTCCTTCTCCCATACAATGTAAAGACTGAAACATTTTCACTGGGGCCACTGGTAAGAATCACAGAATCAAGCCTGCCCTTGGCCGCAAGAGACTGTCTGGAACCTTCATCAATGTCAGCTCAATGACAAACAAGGACAACCCTCCATCCCCACCACTTTTACAGTAAATGCACTTGCCACACACAAAGCAACATCTTAAAATAACCCCTGCATGAACTCGAGAGGGGAGAAATTCCCGACCCACACAGAGCAGAGGAGAAGCCAACCTCCTCTATCTGCTTGTTAGCCCCACTAGGGTTTGAAAAGCAATAAAGATGAGGGGAACACGCAGACCAGGAGGTGGTTTTTAACTCAGCTGTCAACTGTATTGATCAAGTAAAAATAATCCATCAACATGGCTGCAAATAAAAACAAATGGATCAGGAATGTATCTCCTAACAGGGTGGACCAAAGGTTGACCTCCTTACTCAGGGCCCTACACAGTCATTCACAGCAGTGCAAATCCCTATGAAATTGAAATGGAAGCAATTTCCACTCACTTTGTACTGGTATAAGTGACTGCCCAACACTACAGGGCAACAATGAATTAGGCCCTCGGCTTTCACTCAATCGGTGCTTGGACAAAACTCCCAGTGGAATGTACAGGATTTAGCCCCATAGTCCTGTCATCACCCCATGCCCCAAGAAGAAGTGAAACTAAGGAGATGGGAGAGAGAACCGTTTAGTAGATCAAGCATAGTTTTGTCTGAGAATAAAAAGGGTAAAACATGAGCTATCTTTATCCAGTATTTATACATTTATAGCCAAAAAGCAAGTAACAATATCTGAAATGTTCAAAGAATACTATTCCAGCACTTATCTGGGGTCACTTGAGATGAAGAAGATAATTGAAAGGATGATTGCATTGGGCTTGTTGTATTCCATTTAGAGAGCCCATTCAGTATGCTCAGCCATGATACAAGATGCCGGGAGAGAACACAGTATTGCTCCACAGTGACAGTACCTCAGATCTATGAAACATTAAAATGAAAGATAAAGAAGGCACTGAAAGCAGCAACACTGGGCACAGTTCACTTGACGACAAACATTTGGACATGTGTCTAGGCATTGGAATACCTCTCAATCACTGTCCACTGGCAGCCCTATGTTCCCATGCAAAAATCTGCCCATAAATTAGCAGCACTTATTATTTCTTTCTTTGATAAAGGCCACTCAAACAATTTGGCAAGGGCCAAACAGTCAAATTTCTGCTTATTTCTCAGGATCTTCCATTGGTGCTGGGTCACCTCTGATATCAGGTCCAACACAGAAAACGCCTGAAGTGATCACTTGTTTTGCTCTTGTATTGATTAAACAATTCTTCCTTCATAACGAAGCACTAAGTTTTTGCAATACTGGCAAAATCTGTAACCATTTGTGTAGCTCTCGTGAAATTCTAAGCTAACTTGAGAACCTGAGCAATTTATCTGAACTGCAGCTTAAACAAGTTTGAATTTCATGTGATCATATATATATATATATATATATATATATATATATATATATATATATATATATATATATATATGAATGCTCTTGCTGTAAAAAGAAATACATGAGCACACATTAAAGCAGAGCTTTGATTCTGAACTCTTTATCCTGAACTCTGAACAATGGATACTTATGAATCATTTGTGCCGCACACTGAAGCCTTTTGAACTAGTAACAAGAGAAATCAGTTCTGCTAATGCATCTCTCATCCTGGATCTCTCACTCATCCAGATTTTAAAATTGAAATTTAGAAGAATAAGACCATGTTTTTGGAGGGACAGGAAAAAAAATGGGATAATATGCTGGACAATTGGGAATTGAATTTTAGGCTGAATAGGATGGAGCAGTAAGTGGAAGATACATATACTATGCTTTTCAAGATACACTGTTTAAGAAAAGTTTCAAAACGAAACAGGGGTAAAACTTGACAGAACAGTTTGCATTGCTTCCTTTCACTAGTGATCTGTCATAGGGCAACTACAGTGCTACATGCAGCTGTGCCGTTCCAGTGCATCTGGTGAAGACGCGCTATGCCAACGGGAGAGCACTCTCCTGTCGGCATTATTACTCCAAGTAGGCAAGAAGGGCAACACCAGCATTAAATGGAACAGGCAGGGTAGAAGCAGCATTGTGATAGCTGAAGTTCTCATTTGTGATGCCAAACCTCTCTTACATGCTAAAAGTGTCCAAACAGCAGGACAATTTTTCTTTAATGTAGATTGGGCACATACAGGTGGATTGATTCCTGCATTTAAAAAAAAAATCATCTGTATGTCCATTTATTTCAATTTCATTTTAGTGAATCAGGTCCTGATTCAATGCTAACCAAAAACCCTTGAAATAACTGAAAGCTTTCTCAGCCAATTCTGTGTCACCACTCTGAAATTAGTACTGAGATTAAATGGCTCAACAGTGCTAAGACGTTCCCCAACCACTCCAGCAAGCAGTCACTCACCTCTAAGGTTAACAGGATAAAGTCTGGATAAAGAAACTACCCATTATACCAGCTCTACAAAGAAGCAATTATGAGACTTTATAAAGTGGTTTCAAATATATTTTTCAAACTAGGACTCAGACAAATATTAGTGGCAGCAAATTATAGTACTTAGCAGAATTATCACCGAGTAAAGAGACTCTTTTAATCTATAAAAAATATCAACAAAAGATGTAAATATGGACTCCTCAATGGGTGGCATATCTTGAAAAAAATATACATCTAATCTCACAGTGTGTTACCTCCAGTACCTGGAGAGAAGGTTAACAATTCAGAGCTGTTTCCTGCAGCTGTCGAATATATTTTGATGTAGATATCAGAGATTTAAAATCTATTGCATAATCATACAGTACACGCAAGGAACCTGGGGACATACTTTTCTATGGTAAAGTGCTGGAATGCTGTTTTCCATTTTAAATCAATATTACTCCCTATTTTTAACAAATTATATTTCATTCTGTGGCCTTTTGGTTCTAATTTTTCCCATCATAAACAGCAACAGGGTTTTCACCACCATGAGTACAATTTGCAGGCTGCGCATTACCATTACACATTCATTTATCTCTGCATATAATATGCACGTGGGAGAAAACCAGGGCTCCCCCTTACAGTAACTGGAGACCAGTAGCCCGATTCTGCTTTCATTTGCACCACTGTAAATCTAGTGTAAATCAACTGAAGTTAACAGATCAAATTCCGCTCTCACTCATTTTGATATAAAACTGGAGCGAGTCTGTTTCTCTGGCTTTGTGGCCTGAAGCGCTGAGTACCCAGAGCTCCAGGTCAAGTCAGCGAAAGCTGCAAATGCTCAGCACCTCTGAACGTCAGGCTGTGACTCCAGATTTATACTGGTGTAACTGAGGAAAGGTTTTGATCACTCTAGTAGATATACCGCACACACAAATAAGCCTGAGAAGGCAGTGGAAATGCTAGGGGTCAAAGTTCCTCGCTGCTTTTGTCTCACATTTGTTCTAAGTAGAGTGGTTCCTTACAGTCTCACTACTGGAAGCTATCACTCATTGAACATGACAAACTGCTGTCACTGGCAAGAAACATTTCTGTGGTCACTTGACATTTCTCTCTCTTTTCAGTTCCTCGTTTAGTCAAAGTAGCATTGCACATATTTTTTTAAGCCCCTTCCATTAAAATCCTATACAAACACTTCTCTGGATGACACCCCAGTGGATCTAGAACCCAGCACCAAATCATGTATTCTGGTATGCAAAGGAAGTATAGTTCCAAGATGATGTCAATTACTGCAGATGCTTCCTGCCAGCAATGCTACTGCCTTTGTAAGGGAACCTAACCAATACCACATTCTCAATTACTTTTACCTATAGATAGTATGTAGACGTCAAACTTAAGTGTTCAAAATCCATCGTGTTAACTAAACAAACTTTCATAGATGGTTTAACCCTCCCTTCAGTCATTTTAACTACAGAGGGGTGAACCCCAAAAGGTTCAGAGTTCAGGTTCAGTTTAAACACTGCAAAATCTGGTTCCTTATGCAAAATGCTCAGAACATTTTAAGTGAAGAAAATTAAGAAGAAAATCATAAGAGAACAATTTATCTGGAGATTTCCAGTGCTTTCTGCTTCTAGCCAGGCTGGAAATACCAAAACAACCTTTCTCATTTTATTTCAAAAGTTCTGGATTCCAGCAGGGATAGATCCATAAGAACTCACTGAAAAATACCTTAGCTCTGGTTGTACTATATTTGCAGTGTTAATATTCCCAGATGTTTCCAGTAGCACCTAGTTACTTTGCAGATCACATAACTAGGAAAACTGCTTGGTCCAGTGGGTATAATTCTACCCAGTAAGCTTTTCCAAGCATATTGTATCCCTTTGTCTTTTCCACAGTGTCTCCATTTTTAAAACCCATCTTCCTGAACCTGGAAAACTGTCCTCCCTCTGATTCACAAGAGGGATGTATATTACCCCTAGCTTCGTGGTTCTGATTATTGACTCCAAGGTGAAACAGCTATTGAAACTGGAGCATCTGCATTCTCTGAAGACCCCACACCTTTGTTTACTGTTGGAAGAGTGGATGTTTTACTAGCTCAATACAAGACCTCAGATGAAGGAGACAAAAACAGGAATTGTAACCTAAGCCCAGGCCTTGCCCATACTGATGATACCAAGAGTTGCATGATTTAGTGACTCTTCTGTCTGCTTTTTGTCTAAATTTATGTTTCTATCTGTTATGAACATCATGCATTAAAGTGAACAGACAACAAGTGCCCCTCATCTAACTCCACCAAGAAAGCAGATTCAGAGCTGGACTTCTACAAATCTTATTTACTCTATTGGTTAAATAATGATATCTAAACGGGGCTGATTTAACTGACTCTGGCAGTTCTCAGAGTAAATTTAATTATACTTTGCACTTATTACAGTTTTCCTTTGTGCCTCTTGCTTCCCAGCAACTCTGAAATACAGGCTTAAGTCTGCTATATAATACATCTCCATACCCATAGTGGTGACATGTGTTAACAGATGGCATTGCGAGCACGTCGCAGCAGATCAACACAGGTTGTCAGTTTTGGTGGCCGCAGTTTTCCCTAAAGTTATCACAGTCCAACACAGCAAGGCATGGAGTAATCACAGGCCCTTTCCTGTTGGCTGGGAAGAACATGACTAAGCACGGTAGCTTTTTATAGCACTCATCTAGAAATGCCTTTATATGCATAGAGTGCATTTATTCTGTGAGTCTGTTAAGTAACCAGATGCGTTTTGGATGACACTCCACAACCATAAACATGGTGAAATCTTTTCCAAGCAGTGAAATTTCAGATCCTTTATGTGGGCTCTACAATAAACAGCACCCAGCATATGCAATAGTCAAAGGATATGTATGTGTCTATTGTAAAATGGCACTGTAGAATTATATGAAATGCACAATAAGGGGACAATGAGAGTTAAGGATGTTCAGAAGAAGGAAAGAGAAAGATATACTGGGGACAGTAGGGGGCATTAATGAAGAAACTGGGTTAGAATACTGTGCATCTCATATTTCTATAGCTGTGCAAACCTCACTGTGTGCATTACATGGATTATAGGAACTGTACCTGGCACGGTTTTCTCCACAGGGCTTGGTTTGGTCAGCACAGAGATACTGGTTTATGTACCACCTGAGTCTCTATGAACCCCATCCCCACTACTGCTCTAAGCTACTCCTGGCCTCTTGGCAGGGTAGATCAGGCTTTCTTCAATAAAGACTCTGATTCTAAGATTAGGGTAGACGCTCCCCCCGTTTACAGCCCCTAAGAGGTCTGCAGAAGGAAAGAACAAGCTTGCTGACTAAAGATGAAGGGGATCTGCAGTCAGGGACACTTATCCCATCCCAAAGATTTGGGAGGTCAAATGAGGAAAAGGAGCCAGCAGTGGAATGTTGCATTGTGCAAATGTGAGTAGCCGAGTTTACTGAGCTGATGCGCCTCAAACCACCCCTATTTCAGCATTCTGTGGGAATACAGCCCTGCGAGCAGGAATCTGTGGACACTGACCGCTTTCATGTGACAACACAGACTAATCTTTTGCAGCCCTCACATATGCCTGTTAAGCAGATCCTGAAGATCAAGTTCAGTCTCGTACCATAATTTACAAGAATCACACCCGGTTTCTAGTATTGCCAATCTCAAGCATTCAAAAATCATGAGTCAGGCCTCCAAATGATCAGGGCTAGTGTAAAAATCATGAGATTTTTAAAAATAATAAATGTGGGGTTCTTTTTATTTGCTTTGGGGGTTTGTGCCTTTAGGGATCACATTGTCAAGCTTCTCTCTGTGGTCATGAAAGCTAGAAATGTTTTTTGTTTAAATGGAAACTGAAATTCTTACATAATCAAGTGACTATAGGCACTGGGGTTTATGAAGACAACATCAAATAACACGAAACTCATAATAAAATCACAAGAGTTGCCAACACGGTGTTCCATCCTTACCTCTCTGTGAGTTTGTTTCATTGTTTCATGTCATAGCTTTAGTGCTCTTTAAATAACTTTCTGGAGAGTGTGAGGAATTGAGCCTTGCTGGGAGAATCAGGCATCTGAGGCTCTTCCTTTCTCTGTAGGAGAGTTGAGAAAGCATTACTCATAACATGAATGCAAAAGGCTGCCCTTGACAATCCCAGCTTGGCCTGCAAAAGGGTGATAGAGACAAACTGATGGTTCTATACCTTCACAGCTGAATAGAGGCAGGAATCACTTTGAAAATCAGCCAGCCACCTTGATCAGAGGAAACCCAAATTTAAAGGGAAACCAGAAGGGCCATGTTCTTTAGCAATGAAGAGTGCAGTGTCCTGTAGAAACACTGGAGACGAGCACAAGCTGCAACATCTGGATCTAGATTCTAGTCAAGATTTCAAACATCCTGTCCCCCACACCTCCAAAAAGGGTCAGGGTAGTTCTGATCTGGGCTTTTGGCTTAGCCCATTGTTGTTATTTATTACAGCCCCAACTCTGGGCTAAGCATTTATAGGGATTATAAAAACATGTGCCCACAACATTTAAATCCTGATTGGGGGGCTCATACTCCAACACCTGCTACTTTCCCTAAACGTTGGTGGCATTTGTTTCAGAACCACTTATAATTAAATAGCTTTATGTGACTCACACCTGCAAGGCCTGCTTTCGCATGGTTTTTGTAATACCAGTGAGCACATGCTATATTTGACATTGATAAGCCTGTGCATATTGTATCCAGTGAACTCATCTCGGCTAGGAGTTTGTTTGGGGCAATTCCTTCTTTGCAGCTTGCTGTTGGTCTAGAGGAACTGCCCCCTCAGACAGGCTGAATTTCAAGGCAGTGTGTACCTAACTGAGGAAGACTCAAACAAAGAGTATCCTGGGAAATGTAGGCTACAGGAAACAGCTAGGCCCAGCTTGACAAACAGTGCTTAATTTGTGCCTGGGCTGAGCCACCGCACCGCTAAGCTTGGCAGTTCAAACCCCGGCACCTCTGGGTTGCTGCATCAGTTATGAATGGAGAAAAATTGCTTGAACCCAGCACCTAATTACTTGAGCCCCAGCACTTCTTTCATTACAAATTAAGTACTGTCTCCTAACTTCCACTGAAATTAAAGCAAATTAGGAGCCTAAATACCTTTGTGAATCTGGGCCTTAGTAACTAAATTCCCATTTGATCCCAGTGGGACCAGGGTTTGGCTAGAAGACTCAGTGAGAGAGAGAGAGCTCGGACAGTACACCTTATCAAACAAACGAACAGCAGAACTTCCCACAACTCCTCTGGTTCTCAGTAACCACTGATGGAAATGTTTACTGTCATCATGGCCCCTTACTCATGCAAAACTCCCATTGACCTTAAATGTAAGGTCTGGGCTGATTTTTCTTGTGGGTTTTTTTTTTACCTTTTGTTTGTTTTTTTGTTTTTACCACTGCTCAAGCACTGAATGTTCATGCTATTTTTTTAAGGAACTCATTGTCCTTATATTGATGCCTGAAATCAAGGTCACAAAGCAGTTCTTTTAAAATCCTCTACAATGAGGATTTTTTTTCTTTCCTTCTTTTTAGTAAGCCTTGGTTTTAGTTCATGTGCTTATATAGAGAGATTCCCTAATTTGCAGTTTTAAAGTGGATTACAGGTTTGCAACTTTAAATATGGCTAAGGTACACATTATATCTTACTAGCTAGGATGTTACTGAACAGACAAAAAGTTAATGCAAATATCAAAATACATCTTGCATGGGAATATGTAGTAGGAAACTCTTCAGGATATTTTTGAAGATTCCAAACTTGGCTCCTGATTCCCATGATCCACCCGTGCAAAGACTATGCTTCCAGTCCTATTGCAGAACTGGGGCCTTGAGGTTCTGATTTCATAGCTCAGTACAATATATTGCTGCAAAACAACTTTAAAAGTTTATTTTCTTTCAAAATAGACAACATATTAGTCTGAATTAAGAGTTTAAATCTTAGAAAATATCGCCCTAAAATATATGATTTTCTTCTTTCACTAAATTAGTTCTGAAAAGCATCCTAAAAATCCAGTGAGATAGTCAGCAGATTTTAAAATCAGGCCACTTACTCAAGTAATGAAGGCCCTGATCTTGCAACTCAACACAGATGAGCAGACCATAGCACCCACTCAGAGCACTGTTGAAGTCAATAGCTCCACACAGGTCTGCTTGTAAGATTCAGTTACAGGATCAATGCCTTAGTCAGATGCTTAACTGGTGTCAATGGGTCTGGTTCAGCCTGGATTTAGGAGCCTAAATGTTAGGCAGCCAATTTTGAAAATTGATACCAATTTTTTTCTGTTTTAAGGTCCTTTATCAGGGGACTTGATGTCCTGGCAAGGAATTGTACTTGGTGCTCTAGCAGGCCTTTTTCCAATCTGTATTTAATTTTAAAATTACCAAATTGTCTTCACATTTTTCTTCAAAAACTGCTCCAAAGATAAAACTTTCAATGATATGCTTCGTCCAGGGCAAACTTTCATTTCCCAGTTATACAGCCACAAATAAAGAACATTTCCAGAAAAGCTCATCCAATTTTAGCTGTACCATCACACAGATGACTCTGGTAAAACTCTGCAGAACAGACACCACTTACCATTTTCCTCTCAGAACCATGGTAAAATACACAAAAGGTCATATACAAGATAGAATTTGACATAATAAGATTTCACTCCTATGTTAATGCACCTCAGATCAAGTCTGCAAAAGTGAAATAATAAATTTAGGAAAACAAGCAAAATGACCCTACTGGTTGGTTGGTTTTCTAGATACAATCTACATATTTTAGAAACGTACAACCTTCTAATCGAAATGAATAAACTACTCAACCATAAAGTTGCTATAGAAGATATGCTTGTTCTGATTGGAAAGGGCATCTGCTATCTGCAATATTGATAATACTTTTCAAATTTCATCTGCTTTTGTTTGCATTCTGTGTCGTCTGTTTAAACACACTGGGAATAATAATGAATCCCAGCATTATCTCCACTTTTTCAAGGCTGAACATATAACTTTATCACAAAAATAATTAAAATTCTTTGGCACTCTTGTATCTTTTCCATTAAACGTTATCAAGCAGTGACAATAAACTAACATCAGTCCAAGGCTGCCCATATGCTGCTTTTAAAAAGAATGCATTTGTCCCAGGGTGAGATACATGAATTTTGTGTTTACAGGGTCAAACAATTCTGAAGTTTTTTACAGTGTAAAGACTACAAATCTATACACACACTCACACACACACATGCAACCAAGGATCATTAGGTAGGGATGGGACACCTATGAATTGTCTTGCTAAAATGTTCTTTGATAGGCAAACCTTAGTGGCTTAATAATTTGGAAAGTTACAGATAAACATATTTTTCATAATAGCATTACACATTTAAACCCAAAGATGGATGTTCCAAAATGTTTTCAGAATGCATGTTCAATTAATCTCATGTGTATTAATGGATTTTCTGACAATTCATTAGTAAGTCAGTCTAAATATAAGATTCATTTCAAAATAAAGTGGTAATGGTGTTTATTTTGTGTATATATTTATAGTGTTGCCACTTTATTCTTAAATGAATCATTTAAATGAGTCAACTTTTGTAAATCAGGTTTCTCTTTTTTATCTGGGGCACATCAGGTTTAAATATAATATGTATATCTGTTCAGTTATTGTTCAGTATCAGTTAATGATCACCAGCTATTTTAGAAAGCAACCTCTGATAGCTGACTTTCCACCTACATTGAATAATTTGCCAACTAAAAACAATGTAGGTTTTAAAACACATCATTGGAATACGTAACTCTGAAGTCTGTCTTTATAATTTTTATAATGTGCTAACTTCTGCTTAAAATGTAGTAAAGCAATGATGTTGATCTCGTTTCAATACTACATACACAGTATTGCATAGTAATGCACTGGCTTTTTAAGCCAGAAAACAGTACCAACTCACTAAACAGATCCATCAGGATAATTGAAAAAACTCATTTCAGGAGAACTCCCATATGAAGGCAGAAATGTTAAAAGATGTTAAATTTTCTTTTTGTGTACTGTTGGCTTGCCTGATAAGCAGAAGCAAGTTTATACAGCTCTGCAGCTAGTGTAGAATGCTTAAGCAAGAAATCCATAACTTTTAATATGATGAGATTGTCCTGCTAGGAGAGATGGATTTTTTCCAATATCACTGCTAACAAACAAGTAGAGTCTCCTGTATCAGCACATTTCTGTTTTCTCCTCTGCAGCACACATGTGCTTCATTAGGAAACAACACATAGCTCAAAACCCTAGTTATATTAAAAATGAGTCAGGTCTACCTGACTAGTTGATGGACAGGTATCTTAACTTATTTCTTTAAGGAACAAACACACAATCTTATATAGATACAAGGTTAAAAAAAAGATGAGAAAGTATGAAGTTATCCAAGAGTTAGTGGAAATGTTGCTTACAAGAGTGACTGCACAATGGGCAGATACTGTCACACAATGTCTTATTACATGATTTCAAACTCCTATTCACAGTCCCACTCGCTGCAGAAAACTCAAATATGTTTCAAATAGGTGCTAAATAAAAGACATTACTTTTCATCTGCTTTTTTGCTTAATGCTAATATAGTCACTTGTCAGTGGATGTAAAAGTAAAGGAGACAAGAGTTTATTTTTATACCTCACAGAACAGCAACTGGTGATTTCCCTTAGATCATTGCTTTTGTGGATGCAGGCATTAAGCTTTTTTCTTTTTATATTTTAGGCATACTTTATTTTTTATTGAAAACAGTCTTATGCCAACTCTGGCACACTAATATTACCACAAAGGTAGGTGGAATTTCAGTTTAAAAACTTTTCTGCAAAAGCCTTCATCATCTTATTAATTTAGATATTACATATAATTAGTAATCACACTGATATTATTTATTTCTTCAAAAGTTGGACTGAGGACACGAATTTTTAATGCACTTAAGAATTTACAGAAGATGCATTTTAATGAGCAGTCAATATGTACTAGGACCTAACTAAAAGAAAATGCATGTCTTTTTTGATTATTGTAAACTAAAGATCAAAAGGGAGTTTTTTGTCTTAAAACTGCACTAAGTTTGTTGCACCCAGTTCCAAATTCCTTACTTAGACCCAAACTAGGCCCTAGACTAGCAATAACAATTGTGGGGGCAGGAACATGTTATTCCAAGGAGAAAGAGCAAAAAGGTACTTTCTTTCTGCATGACTTATTTTTAGATACAGAGAAACAGCAACGGAATAAAAGGACAGACAAAGTCTCCATGAGCAAACACGGTGTATTTGACTCGCTCTGCAGCTATCATCTTGAACTTACAAGAAATACCCCACCAGAATGGCTAGGAAGCCTACTTCACTCTTAAAGGGACAGTACACTGAACACACCCTTGTAGTTACATAGCTAACCCAGCCAGGAAACCCTTAAGGCCAGATTCTTGGCTGCTTTACAATCTTCTTTGTGCCAGCTCAAAGGGACCGTGAAGCGGGTTTAACTGGCCAGCTGAGGTTTAATCAATAGAGTTATTCTAGATTTACACCAGTGTAAATGAGAGTACAGTTTAGCCTACAGCTATTATTTGTTTGTTTTGAAGGCATAAATGAAACCCCCCTTCAAAGGGAATTTACTGCCGAGTTGCTAGTGGAGATGTGGGATCAGAGTGGACCAACTCCAAGAAAGTGTCCTAGCACAGTATTAGCATAGACACATCACCAGTGGCAAAAGTTGAGCTTGCAAGAATAGTTAAACCTAGACTTGCAGAACTCAGCATGTGCTATGATCTAACAGACTGAGGCCCCGAACTGTGAATTCTTCAAATATTATAGTTATTATAATAGGCTCATAGATAAGCCGAGTCAGGCTTGTTTAATATTTGGAAGGGAGATCAATACATGCTGCAAGAAGGAGTTGGTGGCTGCAGTTAGCAGTAGATAGGCAGCACTCTTCTCTTTGAGTGAGTACTGTACCAATGTTCAGCGTGATCCGAGCAAGAGCTAGTAGGATTAAAGTGGAGTCTTTATTTAGGTTAATTCTCAGAAAGTTACTCCTTTTCTACCATGCTTTCTTTTCCCCCTTCTTCCTTTTCCTCACCTAACCTCCCTCTGGTGTTCTCAAGTATGTATTCCTACTTCATTCAATTAGCCTTAGGAACAGCACAGAGGACTTAGTTACCGGCAGTCATTATCCCAAGGCCTTTTCATAAAAGTAAGGGTTTTAGTCCCAGAATCCTGGCAAAATTCCAGCTAAGCTAACGTATTTACATTCTACCCTTTCTACAGGTATCTTTTTAGTTTTAAATGGAGGAGTTATTCTTCATTTCCTCTCCTAAAATTGTTGTGTAGGATGGCTGGTGCTGGTAAGTTCATTCTCCATTTCCTTCCAGTAGCTGATTAAATAGTCAGCACTGTGTTGTCAACTCTCATGATTTTATCACAAGTCTCATGATATTTGGTGTTTTTTTCTTAAAGTCCTGCTTCTGAAGTCATGGATTATGTGAGAATCTCAGCTTTCATTTTTTTTTGAAATGCTAAGTTTCTAACTCATAGTTGTGGAGAAACACTTGAAAATGTGACTCCAAAGAACCCAACATTTATTGTATTTGTTTGGTTTTTAATCCTATGATTTATAAAACAATCTCCCGGTTTTCTGGGCCTGACTCATTCTTTTTCAATGCATGAAGCTGGCAGTATTGTCAGCGGTACAGGATAAGCCAGGCCTATTAAGCAACTAAGGCCCAGCTCTGGCCTGTGCCAGTCTGCCTAATCCTTCAAGGGCTGACTTCTGTCCTCAGTTATACCAGTGAAATGGAAGACTTCTGTGGGGTTGTGTGACTCTAACTGAAAGCAGAATCGGACCTGTATGTTCCAGAGTGAATGAAAGCACCATGCCAAATGCTGCCTACACTTACTCCCATGCGTCAGTCACTTGACTTCAATGGATTTGTATGGGTGTGAGGAGATATATATATACACAAAGGCCTCTCTCTCTCTCTCTGTAAGGTGTGACCAGGTACCCACTCTTGCCAAAGTTTTAGGCCTCAGCCGAGCACTGATAATTTCATTGCTGGAATCCAGTCTGTTTCACCTGAGTTAGCACGGTTTGGATGAGTATTGTGTTATATGTGTTATAACAATGTGTTATATGAAATGCTTGTAAATTGCTGCATGCATTAATCTCACTTATAATATGTCTTTCACATGCTATAAGGCAGTGGTTCCCAAACTTGTTCCGCCACTTGTGCAGGGAAAACCCCTGCCGGGCTGGGCCGGTTTGTTTACCTGCCGCATCCGCAGGTTCGGCCGATCGTGGCTCCCACTGGCTGCGGTTCGCTGCTCCAGGCCAATGGGAGCTGCTGCAAGTGGCGCGGGCAGAGGGACGTACTGGCCGCCGCTTCCGGCAGCTCCCATTGGCCTGGAGCAGCGAACCGCAGCCACTGGGAGTCACGATCGGCTGAACCTGCGGAAACGGCAGGTAAACAAAGTGGCCCGGCCCACCAGGGGCTTTCCCTGCACAAGCAGCGGAACAAGTTTGGGAACCACTGCTATAAGGTAATATTTAAGTTTTTGTTTTGTAACTGTAAAAACGTTTGTTCTAAAGCTTTGAACCCAGTCAGGAGGAGTCATCTCCTTCCCATCAAGAAGGTCTATCAAAACTAAATGGGGCATTGTGGGATATCACAATACAAAGACTTTGTTAATTGCCCCTAACACACATGAGCAGAATACGTGCAAAAGGGCTCATCCCATCAGCTTGAATTATGGAAGAAGGAAATAAAAATAGCTCACAAGAAAATTGTTCATCTTTTATTGTTTGGATTCTCACAGGGCCACAGCTACAAAACAGAAACAGAGATACCCAGGGTCAACCTGGGTTAGCCCTAAAAGACATTTAGAGCTGACAGATGACTACAGTTCTGTCACGTTTTGAAACCATAGACTGTAACTCAGTTGGGTATACATGCTTGACTGCTTTAACCTTGTAATAACTCTCTCGTGTCTTTTCTTAGTTAATAAATCCTGTTTACTGTAGGATTGGCTCCAAGCATTGTCTTTTGGTTTGAGATCAAATGTAGAGATTGGCATAGGGTATGTGACTGATCTCTTGGTACTAGAAGCAACCTGTATGTTTTTGATCTTGGTGTTTAGCAACCAAATATCACTAAGTCCAGCTTGCATGGATGGCAAGATAGACTGGAATGACCAAGGGGACTGACTGTGACTTCATGGTATAGTGCTGTAAGAGTTCGCACTTTTTACTGGGTTGGTGAAATCTAACTATAGAACATACAACCAGTATGGGGTTTCTGCCCTGCTTTCTTACAGTCTGCCCTGAGGTTGGTACTAATGGTCGTGAGCCACTCCAGACAGTGAGACATGAGGCAGTAAGCGACACCTCTGACAACCATTTTTAAATAGAAAAGGAGTACCTGTGGCACCTTAGAGACTAACCAAGCATCCGATGAAGTGAGCTGTAGCTCACGAAAGCTTATGCTCAAATAAATTGGTTAGTCTCTAAGGTGCCACAAGTCCTCCTGTTCTTTTTGCGAATACAGACTAACACGGCTGCTACTCTGAAACCTGTCATTTTTAAATAGTCTCTTAAGGTTTCTGGCATATTTTTTACCATCTAGTAAGCTGAAAGGTTTTTGCTTATTTGTAGAATTATTGCTCGAGAGAGAGAAATACAGTGCAAAGAGTCTAAAGCTAGGTGGAAGATGCACACAGTGACCTGGATTCTTGGGTCCAGCTCAGCTCTGCTCAGTGGGGGAGCAAAAGCAGTTGCACACAATCTTTGTGCTTCTCCAGTTCCCAAGGCTACTTATTTTTACCAGCTCCTAATAACCTCCAATAGGCCATGATGTTGGCAAGCCATGATTGCAGCACACAGCTTTTTTTTTCACATGCTTCACAATGGGCTCAATCCCAATTTTAAAAAAAAAAAGACTTTCCACAAAGATCCTTTCAGACCATTTTAATATTTTTACCATTTTCAAGACAGTGAGTAGAACGGGCACTGAGCTGTGTTACTTGGGTGAAAGAAAACCTGGCCCCATTCAAGTCAATGTTGAGTTTTGCTATTGACTTCACTGGGGGCAGAATTTCACCTCTTGTGTGTATCCATTGAATCCAATGGGAATTACATGAACAGCACACATAAGAATCAGATCCTTTAAAAGTTCTCACCAGATCCTCGCCAAATTCTTTTGAACTAAATTAAGGAAAACCCACATTTCAGAAGCCAGAACAGGCATATATTAACTCTGACACTCAACTCGATTAGTTTTATTCATAGCTAATGCCAAATATTTCAGCTGGACATAGTGGCTCTGATTCTCCTCTCATTACACTGATCTCATGGAGGTGAAACTCCAAAATATGTTGCTCAGCCTTTGCAGTGACACGTAGAGCTGATGTATCCCATTTGCAGTATTGTTTGCTGGGGTCCGTCTCTCGGCAATCTCACAGACATTATTCCATCATTCTCTCACCCAGGTTTCAAGATTCCCTCCCACCCCCCACCTTCCCCAATATTGAAAGACAATCAGCAAAGGAATGATTTCACATTTTCAGCCTATTAAAATATTTATTGCTGGTGCCAATAGAAAGTTTTTAAAAGATAAAATATATTTGTATCTTGACTGCAAACCCTACATGGATGTAATGGCACCAGGCACTGTACCACATCATGAAATAAAAATTAAATTGTAGTTGGGCTTTTAAATCAACTCAATTAAAATAAAGAGATTCTTGGCTTGATATAGGGAAATATTTGTATTTCCAATTCTGTTTGTTAATACATTGACATATGTGCTATTTTTTAAATGTAGCACTAAGTGCACTTTCTGTCAATGCCATAGATTTTTTAATAGACTGAGAAAATGCATTTCATTTCTTCTTATTTTCCTTCAATACATCATTTGGTTCTGCTTTTTTGCCTGCATGAAATTCATTTTCTAATGGAAATATTTGTTTTGTAAATCAAATATGTATTATGCACAAAATGCAAAGCACAAATTAAATTATGTTAATGAAATGAAAGAGATATGAAATGCATATTTCATGGACAAAACATAACCTCAGCAAACAACCATTTCTTGATAAAATCTTTAAACACAATCTCATTCTGTGACAGACATATTGTTAAAGCAGATAGCACCTCATTTAAATGGTTTTCTTTAATATTAGTGCTTAGTATATAATTGTAAATAACTTTTGGGATGAAAAACCAATAATGAAATATTGTCTTTAATAGTTTGCTATTGATGTCAGCATAAAATTTGTAGTAGTTGAATATTGGAAATTGGGAGTGCGCACACATATAGTCAAAAGCTGTAAATGATTGCATATTTAAATAGAGCTGACTAAGGCAAAGATGTTATAGATATTAGTAATAGGCAGAAAATTATGCTGACCTAACATTTGACAAAACCTACTGTTTTAAATTATATATTGGTTACACTTAATGAATAATAGATTCTGTAGGTGTTGTTTCTCTAATCATAATGCTGATGACACTATATGTAGGGGACTTCTTAGTCATCCTTCTGACAATAAAAACAGGTAGAGATCACAAAGAGCAGAGCAATATGAAATCACATTATGGATCTTAGTATTAGCCTCGTCTTCAGCAGGACAAATACTTCCAAAGAGCAAAACACCCCTTCTTGGTTCATTGAATATAACCACAAGAAAATATGAATTTAAACAAAACTGAGAATTTCATGTGGGTGTTTGTTTGCTTTGCTTTCCTAAGCAGAAGAGGCATTATATGGATTCCATCTATCTATTGGGTTTTATAACTGTTCCATAATTGATTGGATTCTACCTGCTGGGTCTTATCTGATCTATCTCTCTCTCTTCATCCATCTCTCTATCTCAAGTATGCAGTAAATCAAAAACACAGCTCTTGAAACATGAGCCAATCATAACTGACATTAAGGGCAGCAACGAACCTATTCAAATCACCAAAGGGACAAGGGTCTCCTCTCCTTTATTCTATTTTTATAAACAATGCTACCAAAGAGAAAGAAGATAGTGTAAAATTTAAAGAAAAAATTATGCCAAAACCAAGATGACCATTATGAAACTGGAAGATACCTATAATCTGACAGGTGATGAGAAGACCAGAGGATTTATTTGAACATTCCTGCTCTATCTATGATCACAGGCAAGTTACACATAATCAATATGGATCTGTTTAATTTATTAAGGGGAACATGTGTATTTGTTTTTACATTAAATATTAACAGAAGACCCTTAAGAGTCCAGTACTGATTCTTGATAACTGATTAGCATCTTCCTTTTTAGAAGGAGGAAGACAACTGAGAAAACTGTGACAAAACAACTCCAGCATATCTAGAGTCTTCAAGTTTCTCCAACCTTAGTCAATTTGGTGTTAGGTCTGGGTATAGCGCAGAAAACATACTTAGTGTATCTGGCTCTGGCTAATGAGCTTCTCCGTGCAATGGACAAAAATAAGGTGTCTGTGCTGAGTCTCTTAGATGTGTCAGCTTTGATACCATTGATCAGAAACTGCTGTTGACCTGCCAGAGATTCTCTGTTCTTTTCCTTTTGGGGAAAGCTCACCGAGTAGCACAATGCAATTGCTCATCAATCCTGAAGACCCTCTTATGTGGGGTTCACAGGGCTCTCTCTGTCTCTCTTTTTGTTCAATATGTATATAGAGCCATTGGGATAATTGGTAAGGAACTATAGTATACTGCAACTATAAAACATAATATCCAATTCTATATTTCCATATCTCCCAACCCTGCTGTGAAATGATGTATCCAGTGCCTATTGTAAACTGGGACATGGCTGCAACTCAACCCCAATAAAACAGAGATTATACGATAGGATGGGGGAAGGAACCATAAACAAAGACCAAAGTTACATACATGCTCCCAACTAAGGGAGTATGTTCTTTTGGCTTCATATATATACACACCTTCGCAATTTTATTGGATCCCCAGCTGCTTATGGATATTCCATTCCTGTTGCTCTTCTCCTTTGCCCTGGGACCAGTCTTGAGCCCCCAGTTTGGGAAATACTATCACAGATAGCTTGGGCCTAGACTATCTGAGAGATCTGCCTCTCCCTGGAGCAGTTTTGACCATCTGAGAAGCTCAAGCTAAATACTCATCTGGTTACCTCAGTTTTCCATTCTGTAAATTGGGAGGAAGCTCTTACCCACTTTGAGATTTATGGATGAAAGAGTGCTCTTGTTATAATATTACAACAGAAAAGGAGCCTGCTATTCTGAGTGAAGGGCCTTGCCTCTGGAACATGCTTTTTTCTTTGGTCTGCCAGAACCTTTATATCACACTATAAGAGACATCTGTTCTCCTAGTCTTGACGGAGTTTGTTCTGAAGTGGATGGTGGGGAGGAATTTAGTTTGTTTTATTGCTGAGGAGATTTCTTGGGGAATAGCCTTCTTCTTATTGTAAGTGTGTTGATAGCCTAAGCAGCCTAGCTGCAGTTATGGGTAAGGTTGAGGCCTGGGGAGGCTGTCTGAGGGGGATCCCTTTAGCTCTTTTTAACACAGTTGATATAATGTAGCCATTTTAAAAAAAATAGTACCTAAAGATTATTTATAGAAGCAATAAATGTATATAATAAATTCAGTAGTGCAATATCCATGATAGTGAAATGCTGTGAAACTAAAAACTAGAACTGTGAGATCTTAGAAACCTCCAATGACAAGCAGGATTTTCTACTGTTATAACAAACTATTTATTAAATCTCACCTGCTGTGTTACATGCTGTCACAGCTATCCCAATGCAATGACCAGTTAGGTACCATAAGTGCAGCTTTCATTTTATGGGTAAAGAAGGCTGCAGACTTTTGTACACTATCCCTAGTAAGCTGTCCAGGAAAGCTGATAATAATCCCAGAAATAGGTGGGGGATTATAAAAATCATGGGTACGGAAATATGTGAGCAAGTGCAGTCAGGTGTGAAGAGGGAGATCAGGAACAGACTGCCTGAATGTGATTAGCACTGAAGCCTTTAGTGACTTCTAGCATAACAAAAAATTAAACCAAATCAAACAGCACAACTGTGTGAATCTCAGACTAACTCCCAACTTTCTTTGGGCCAGGACATCCCATTGTTTCTGCCATGAACTAAAAAACTTCCAAACATTTTCAGGATCACCTAACTTGGCAATTTCCTTAGGGTAACCCGGTAAATTGCTGAGGGAAAAAGTCCCAAGTATGATAAAATACTGGAATTTAACGAGAGCCAAACGAGAGCCTAACGAGAGCCAAAAACTTCTCTGGAGGGAGAATCCAAAGACAGATCTCCAAATATTTAGAGTTAGAGACATAGTATTACTCCAGTATGTCAAAGTAGTCTCCTTGGCAGCTTACAAAGTCATTTGAACAGAGCATAAAAATGAAGAGAACATTTGCTAAGGGAGGAAATATCAAAAACATCCTTAGAAGAAGCGTAATCTTCTGTTGTCCAACAATAACATTCCATCCCCAGATTTACTAACAGGGGACTGGGGGATATGGTCACATACAGCAAAATCAGTTCCATGCTACATTTATGTCTTTTGAGTAGAAACTAGGGGACAAATTCTGTTCTGACTCAATAGAATTACAGGAGGTCTGGGGGTATAAATCAGAATAAATCTGGTCCCTTAGGATTCTGTTGTGTTTCTTCTTCTGATGGAGGAATAATGGATACCTAATTCTAAATTGTGCTTCCTACTCTTATTTCATAGGCAATACATTTTTTATCAATTTTCTAAAATGAATCTTTCCCTTCTTGCATTATCAAATTTCGATCCTATATCACTTCCATACACGCCCCAAGTCATTTTGGAGTTCTTGTATACATCACTAAAGATTAATATTAGGTGTTTGTAAAAGGAGGATATTAGCTTCTCCCTTATATCTGTCAAAATTAATAACTTCTTTATCACAGATAACTCCAGATCAATATGAGATTCACAGATGTGGCTGGAAATAAAATGTATGGAAATATAATATCTCATTTGTAAGTATTCAGAAAAAAAAAGAGAAGTGGTTTCATTATTGAAATTGAGACTGAAATTGTTCAAAAGGTCAAAAGACTTTGAGGGCTGAAAATATCTGCCATATGGACTTAGCCTTTCAAATAGAAAACAAATTGGAGGTCAACCCAGGGGAAAGGAGAGAAATGAATTTCTACAGATAAGGCAAAGAAGGAAGAGATCAGGATCCTCTCCATATTGCATGCACACTTCTATCTGAACCCACACTAAGGCCAAAAAAAAAAAAAAAAAAAGAGAGAGAGAGAGAGGTCTGGACATAAATGCTCATACAATGATTGATGTAAATACTTTCAGAACAAGGGATAGCAGTTATGTCTGGCAGATGTCCACCTCCTGCACTGTGATCATACCTGGTACCTCCTGAGGGTCTACTGATTTAAATGGAATGACAGTGTAAAATGGCAATGTTGCAGTGAGCGTGATCTTGGTCCAGCAGACATGATGTTGATTATATTTGTTAATGGACTGTATTGTTGCCTCCTAAAATCAAGGGTTTCAGGAACACTAGAAAACGTAAGCCCTCCCTGAAGCTTCACAGAAGTCTGGCAGTCTTTTGCCATTTGCAATAGAAAATAATTGACAGGAATCATATTCTTTTAGTCCCAATAATAATGATTCTGCCAAAATTTTCAATCCCAGAGTTAGGTTCCTCGCTGTATGGTTAGGCATGTAAATAACTTTCATTTGATTGCCTAAACATGGCTTTAGGAAGTTAACTTTAAACCGAGGTTTGAAATTTTGTGTCTTCATTTTTATGGCTTTAGTGACTTTCATTTACCCATTTCATAAAACTGCACAAAGTAGTTCAATAATATTTCATTTCCCCCCTTTCAGTTAGGTAAGAATTATCCTCTAACGACTTTCAGGCCCAGTCTGAGATGCACTGCTGTTACACAGGGCTTTTTAAGGCCTCAGTCCAGCAATTAATTCCACATTAGTGGACCCCTGAGCTTACGCAGAATTCCAAGTAAGTCAGTGTTGTGGGAATCTGCTCACATGCAGCAAGTTGCAGGCTGGGGTCTTAAAATACTGAAAGTTAATTAAGGGTAAGGAGAAATTTTGACACTACAAGTTATTTTCTTACATGTATTTTAAATGAGGGGTGAGAGATATTACTAATAAGGGAATATAACAGAGTTGAGACAGCACAAGTTATGAGTTGTGGTGTGCGCGTATACACATATACACACACAAAATGTTCATAAGACCCTAAAAGTCTGTTAGGTGTCTAAATCCCATTTTCAAAAGTGCCTACATTACTTAGGAGCCACAGACATTGGGCTCTTAAGTTAATTAGGTTCTCTTCAATATGTTACCTATTGTTGTCATTATCAAAGTTACAACAGTGATTCTTTTAACAGTGTATCTTACTTGGTTCAATATTCTCTTATTTGTAACCACAGGTGAAGAGATCATTAAAAAAATAATCCTGTGACATACTCTAAAGAATTGTGCTGCTTTCATTTTATGCTTATAAGCATTTGAGGATCATGGGATAGAATGAACGAACAATACTTTATATAAAAATATTAAAATGTCCTCAGTTCATATCCCCATTTACCCAGAGGATTTCTCCCTTTTGCTTTTCTTTAATAGTTCCCTTAAGCTACCCTGGCTTTTCCTATTAACTGGTTCTGTCCAGCGGGGCTAAGCCTTAGGGTTCAGCTGGTTAGATGCTGGAGGCTGGGGCTTTGTGAGGCCAAGGGCCTGCTGAAGTTAAAACTAGCTTTCTTCCCCTTTTTTTCCTGAGCCTCTCAAACTCTAGCTGACCCATAGTAAAATCCCTTTTAACAAGGCTTAGTTCCTCATTGAACCAGTTAAAACTTTGCAAAAATAAACAAGGGCAATTCTTTGCTTTTTCCAAGGCTTTTAAATCCTTTTTGAATAGGAAAGGGATAAGCACTTCACCATACCTGAACAGAAAATGCCACAGAAAGAGAACAAAGGAAAGTTTGTCAATCAGCTAGGAAAAAGGAAATGTATTTAACATACAAACATCCAGGGAAGTACATTTTGTATCCCTTTATTTTCTCACTGAATGCCCTGTCCTGCACTGAAATCAATGGGACTTTTCCCCTTGCAAGGTCAGCCCTGTGTGTCTTTTTAGACTGAGAGGAGAACTGCACCTTGTCTCATGAGTCTAGAGATGAAAAGCCATAATCTACTATGGCTAGTTGCTGAAAAATGTTGCATCTCACCCCATAGATAACTTTGCATGCTAAAACCTCCTGCTTGCACATTGCCACAACAAAAATGGTCCAATGCACAGGATCCTCAGATTCCCCATTTCCAAGAAAAGGTTGTGGGCTTGAGGAAACAAGGCACAAGGATAAACTTAGGGCCTCCTGGGGAAAAGAGTGAAGGCCAGAATGGATGAAAAGCAGGTGGATCTGGGAGTTAGACCGGGAAGGGTGGGACAGTGTAATAAAGCCTCAGAGGCAGGGTCATTCCCTTTCTCCCCCTCACTCTGGGAGAGGGGCAGGCTGGCAGATTTCAGCTGCATCAGCCCCACGCCTCAGTGAGTAAGTTGATGCTAATCCTGTTAACAATTGCGCATCTGCTTTTATCTTTGTCACAGTCGCTATTTTTAACATTTTTAAAACAGACCAAATTTCTGAAAATTTAAACGCAAAAATGGTAATGCCTCCATTTCCAAGAATGGTGTGGTGATTTTAGAACAAAATTCACAACTTTAATTCCAACCAAATAAATGCTTTAATGTTAAGTGGAAGTCCTGTGTAGGTCCACAGCACCCAGATAGAGTCCAATCCATTAACACTGCAGTGGGCAACATTTTTCATTCTGAAGGTCCCCACTGAATAGAACCATTCTTCCTTCTGAGCATCATATAAACAAAGATACCTCTTAATAAACGAAAGCATTTCCTGACCTACCTTGTCACATTTCAGTCTGAAGTGCTGTTTATCATCTCCAAGTACTATTTCACTAACAATGAGTGGTGTTACTCGCTGGGGTTGCTCTCTGCTTCAATGGGGTGTGAATACCTGAAATATCCATGAGATAGTTTCGATGGTTATTCATACTCAGCTCCCAAAGTAGAAACACAAAGGATGCCATTTGACCCTATCCATGTCAAGATGATACCAAACATGTATAACATTTCAAAAACCAAGGCAAATCTCTCCTCTGTGATCTAATCTAACGGAACATATAGAAACAAAAGCCCCCTCCTCCATCAGCAAGCATAAAGTATTGAAAAGCAGGACCCAAGGAGAATTGATTAATCTGCACTAGCCAGCTCCCACTGGTAGGCACACGATCTATAGACTCCAATCCTAAAATGTAATAAAATAATAATAATAATAATTCACATGCATAAGTTTACTCAGAGTGTAGAAACTTAACCATATGCGTACATCTTCGTAGGATCAGGGCCTTAGCCATTGCAGTTTCATTCCCCATTTTTATTTTTTATTTTTTAATGTTGGATATCAAAAAACAAAGAGGGGTGGGAAATGCCAGGACAGGAACAAATGTGAACAGCCATCAGTAACTGAAATGTATTTTCTGGATGTTCTAGAGCAGTGATATTCAGACTGAGGCTCGCGAACCTCAAGTGGCTCTTTAATGTGTCTCCTATGGCTCTTTGCAGCACATGGTATTAAAACACTGTGTGATTTAATTATTAACCAGTCTAAGTTATTAACCAATCAGGATGCATTTACTATGTTATTAACCAATTGTAGCTGATAAAATAATAATATTTGGTCAGTCATTTTGCTGTGAGAATATATATAAGATGTGTGGTGATCGGAGCAATCTATACGAGGGCTGAACGACCGATCGATCAAGGTGATTCAAAATATATTTATATATATATATAGTAAATGAAACAATTAATTCACACGATTGTTTGCTAATACTGGTGGCTAATTTGGCTCTTGAACCACTGAGATCTGAGTATCGCTGTTCTAGATGAAGATTGCCAAACAGAGTTGGGCAGAGTGCAAAAAAAAAAAAAAAAAAAAAGCCTGCAAATAGTCATCCACACATTTAAATGAATATACCGCAGCCGCCTTGGTTTCCCCCTTGTGTTTGCTTTCTGCAAACTTTGGAGCAATCAAGTTTTGCTGGGCAAATGTTTGCACAAGGCAAATTTCAAAGTTGCATGCAGAGACAATTTAAAAAAATAAATAAATACATGCCAGAAGTGCTTATATGCTGATCCATTGAATGTCCAGGAACACCATTTGACTTATCCGATCTGTCACAACTGACCTGCACGCCTTGATTGACAAAGAACTCAAATATTCATAGCTGTTCAGGATCAAGCCACAAAACTGGGGGGAAGGGGGGATAATTACAAAATTATCCATCAATAATTTCAAATAATAAATAAATTGGAAAGAATTGTGATCTGTCTCCAGATAGTCTATGAGCAGAGAGAGCAGCTAAATTTGTTGAATAAATTATTCATTATGCATTATTCGCTCAGCTCTACGGCAATAGTACTGACACTGTTTAATTTAATAGCAAATTAAGGGATCTTTCTCCTTACAAAAATGAGTGCATTGCTCCCAGCGAGTTGACTCTTGAAGAAGCAATGCTGGAAACCTCTAAGAACAGCTCCCCTTGTCCAAGGCTTCAATTAGACTTTGATTAGTGAAGAGAAGAATTTTCTGGCATACTACATGACTGGGCATCAGTCCCAATGTGGGGACACAATATTGCCTGGTGGCATGTACAGGTGTGTGAATCTTCTTTAAAGATCTGGAAATGAAGGACGTCCCACTAAGTTCAGCTAATGCACTGAAGAAATTCAGGATGTTTTGAACTACACCTGAAAACCTCCAAACGAAGTGAGCCTCACTTTACTTCAGATTTTGTTGGGACCTGGACTGACTGGTATTCCCTATCTAAACATGTCCCGCTCTCCTCTGTGCGTTACCTTTTTTCTGAGTAGTAGGATGAAAGATCTGGTAGACTTGCACACCCCTTGTATTCCTTCATCTCTGGCACCTTCAAGGGGTAGCCAGCACTACCCTCCTGCAAAGGAGCCTTAAACTAAAAGCAAAACTCAGGAACTGTGAAATTCTGCCAACCAAACCACTCCTAGCTGAATGAACTGTCAGGGGTAATTTTTTATGTATTTTTCTTCTCTATTTTCCCTGATACTGTGAATATATTGTACTCAACAGGTTTATTTTATAGATCCTTTATAAATGAATACCTCTTTAGGAGTTTACACCAAGAATTTTTGATGCTGAGAAACTCTGATCTTCAAAGTCTCCAAAGAATGGAATGGTTGCTGCGTGGTACCATAATTTACTGGTACTGGCAGAATTCATTCTGTGACTCAGTTTCGATATTATAGCATATTAGTCTAATGTGACTGTCGCCACAGTATCTAGCTGCTAGATGATGTCCACAAGTCAAGTGATGGCTCAAGTGATCAGAATAACCATCTACACTCTTCCAGATATCTGTTTTCAGACATGCACAATTTTATCTAACTTGTCTCTATCTTCTCACTAAAACATGCATGAATGACTCCATGCAGAGAATATTCACAGGATATTTTGGAGCCAATATATTTTCCTAGGCCTTCATCTTTTACTGTGACTAGAATATATAGAGTTATAATAGGTAATGATAATAAAAATGTTGGAAGAGACATGAAAACTTCACGCTTCAGGGCTTAAGCCTATTAACTATTAGCTAACTATTAGAGATCAGGATTAGAAATCAGGATGAGACCTAAAGTGGGGGGAAATTCTATACCTTCTCTGAAGCATCTGGTGCTGGCCACTGTTGAGGATGGAATGTGAGACTAGATGGACCTCAGGTCTGATTCAATATCGCCATTCCAATGTTCCTTAACTCATTGGTTTTCCATTCAAAGTGAAGGCTTCTCCATTTGTTATTGAGAGGGATCATGCCACAGTGTTCTTTCACCATTGGGATTTTCCCAAAATAGCCAAGGAAAATCTCGTTACTCAACAAAGAGTCTTACTTCTCATTAACTACTGTACCAAGAATTCAATAACCCTTCCTTATGATGCACTGCAAATTGTCTCTTTAAATAAAGAGATGAGCTATCTTCATTTATCGTGCATAAGAGGGTCAGGTTCAACCTCTTTCTTAGCAAGTCTTGTAGAGAAAAGTGCAGTATCCTTGCGATCTCTGGTTATGCTTGTCTAACAAAAAATAGAACTCATACCCTCAGTGGGTGTAAACTGGTTTAGCTCCATCAACGCCAATGGTGTTACGTTGATTTACACTAGCTGAGGATCTAACCCAAAATCCCTAAATTCACATTTATGAAGATCTTAAGGAATAAATGAAAAAAATTCATGTTACTTATTTGGGTTAAGGAGGGTTAGAAAGGTAAAGAGCAATGGGACGAGTATCAATAAGAAGGTGCAGCGTTTTGACACCCATCCACAGATGCGAAACATCACATGCTGAAACTAACCTTGTTCTGAACCAGATACAAATGCTTGGAGAAGCATACACATACAGAGGGATCTCTGATCTAGCCTGATTTATTTCCTCCATGCTTTTGACACTGTGCTTTTTTAAAGTGTGGTTTCCACTGAGTAATGACCTGTGGGTAGCAGGTACAGTGCAGTCTTCCAGACAATCTGTTACAGCAGACAAGAAACAGATTTCTCAAACCAAACAGATTCAACTAAAAGGTAATGTATTTTCCACTGGCTATCTTGAACATTCATTAAAACAGATACTTTCTGGGTGTTAATACCCTTTACAAGTGCCCTGAAAAAAGAGAGAAGAAAACTGGTGGAAAGAACTGATAATGAAGAAATGGGATGAATAAGATACAGCAACTTGTTTCTGCAAAATAATTGTGCAGAAGCTGAGTAAACAATTTTCATTAACCAAGTGCTCTCAGTGGTATTAGAGGCAAAGGGTCAAGAGATATATTCATGTAAAACTAGAGACTCCAGAATAGCTTTCTACACCTTCTCTTGTACATGCACGCTTTGCACACACTTCACACTCCTGTTTCTGATTTTCACATCAGCAACACACGGCACCACTCCGGTGAATGTTTTTTAAATGCGTTGTTGGATAGATATCAGCAGGACTTTTTCAATCCTTTGCCAGTAAAGCTTCCACAGAACCTCTGTCTTGCAGTGCGGCCCCTGCCTCTTAGGACTTGTCTGAACTATTCTTTTTTCTGAGAAATTCCCAACCCTTGCCATCAGCAGAGTGGCTCCACCAATGGCTTCCAAAAGTGGCGGTGCGATTGTAAACAAAACCCTGGCACCTGCCAGCTTTTTACAACCCTGTCATCAAAACCAATTCTGAGCTATTAGACTTTCAGTCTTGCCACATAAGTCTTCGCAGTCAATTCCTTCCAATTAATTTGGCATTCGGGGTTTATTGATGAAAGTAGCATGGCAGTTTCACCAAATATGAAAGGTAAATATGAATGTGCTGACTGTTGCCTCTAAGGAGGAGAGAAGCCAGGAGCACAAGATTAGGTTTTAAAGTTGTGGCATGAAAAGATAAGGCCCCAATTCAACAAGGTTCAGTACTTAAGCCAATGTTTAACTTTAAGCACGAGTGATTTGCTGAACCAGGGCCTTAGTGAACATTCCTATCAATCAACTTTTTTGCTTTCGTTGCAAAATGTTTGTGAAAACACAATGGGAGGACTTTAACGTCCAGTCTAGTTTACAAATATCTCTCTCCAGTTTATTCCACTATGCTACAATATTCTTTATTATGCGTGCCTGGCCATTCCACCTTTTACATTTTGCTGAAGCTGTAAAATGGTAGGATGAACATGGTCAATGAATCAAACTAAATAAAAGCAATAGGGAATTCTTGTGACAGAATTGTAAATAAAACTAAAACCAGTGAAACTTGAATCCATCCAGCCATGCTAGAATGACTGTAAGAAGAAGGGAAGAATGGGACAAAGATTCTTGCAAGTTGTAGGCCATCTCAGTGGTCCTTTGTTTGTGTCCCTTTCTTTCTATAATACATGTATTACATATTTTGTATTCTGTACCTATCCATTAAAATATTGTATTTACTCCAATAAATTCACATGCAAGTTACACTATTTTGCATCTAAATCTTCACACCATATCATCCTGCCTATAACCTTAAAATTGAAATGCCATGTCATATTTTCTACCTTCAGTAGCAAGTGTTATCTTACCTTACATTCTATTTTATTATTATACTTTCCTCTCTGCTTGATAAGCTGTCAATATTGTTTTGGCATGAGAAATTTCCATCTCATGCATCAGATGATCTCCATGACCTTTAAGCGAGTCACCAGTAAGATAATTTACTCATGGTGTAGTGACATAATAATATCACTTTTGCCAGGTCATGTGACATGCGATCATTACATGATTTTCACAGAATGGTTACATTTTGCACAATTTTCCTAGGATTGAAAATCCATGTGGAAAATTGGAATTAAGATATTACTTATTATTTCACTTAATTATGAAGAGTTAAAAGAGGATCCTTGCCTAGAAAATTACTTCACCCAACAAGAGCATCTAGAATTCTTATCTCACGTTTAAATCTATTTTTTATTATTTTATTTTTACTGTTCAGCCTTTTGCAAGGAATGTTTTAATACAATCGTCTTTGCAGTGTCTTATATTAGCAGGAGGATGTGATCACAAATATCAGGCTTTTGGCATCTTTTTGGCTCTCTGTGCATAACAAAAATGTCAAACAGATTTTTAATGAAAGGCTGCATGCTTGTGGGTATTGACAGCCTGACACAGAATCCTAATTTTCAGATGTCTTGTTCTTACTGTTTTTAACACACAAATACTTGTATTGTAAGAGCAAAACACTAAAACCATCCAGAGCCAGTATTTATACACTATCGCTTTATTCTCATGGGGTCAGTTCAGCAACATGCCCAAATTCTGTGGTTTTTGGCCTGGGAGTTTCTGTGGCTCAGTTGCACTCATGTCTATTCCCAATTTAGAAACCAAATTATTTCTTTTCCTCACCCGCAGAGCCTGGACTCCTGCCTTTGCCTACACCCTTCAAACAACTGTGGAAAATGAAGATATGCAACCCCCCCAATACGCACGCACACACACACACACACACACACACACACCCCATGCCCACGTATGGAAGACAGCCCACACACATGACGTAAGGAGGACTGCTTAGAAAACAGCAAGCCTGACGCATGCAGGAAGGCTCTCAAGGCTGACTGACAATACAATTGCTGTCAATCACACTTAAAGGGAAACACACCAGTTTTCTATTACTGATAGGAGGAATTCAGCCTGGCTCATTTCGGGTTATGATGGCCACTACGATGCTTGGCTGATTTCCTGTTCCTTGTTATCTGGTTTTACATACTAATACTGCGAGGTAGGATAGGAGGACACTCAGTATCTCAGAAATAAGCACTTCTTAGGCTTGGGCCTTACTTTAACCTGGGTTTCCCACAGAGTATAGGTGGATGAAATATGGATCTCCTGATGAAGAACCATGAGCCAAGTCAAACTGCTGCCTCTACCCTGTGTGGAAGGATAACGTATATCTATCCTGTGATGCTGGTCATATTTAGGGTCCCACTGGGCTTCAATTTACAAATATATGCACAGATATATACATATTTATTTATTTAATTATAGTCTATTTTTCTTTCCCAACTCTCTCTACGCTAGAGTGACAGCTCACTGTGTCAGTGTAGGGAAAATTCCAAGAATTCAAAGAAGAGGTGGGTGTCACACAAGAGAGTTCCCCGTATCTTTTAGTTGAATATTTTCAGATCCCATGTGCCCCATATTATTATGAGCTTCTTCTAAGAAAGAAAAAAGGTGGGCTTCTTTGCCATAATAAAGTAAAAAACCTCAGGCCTGTGGTTTACTTACATCACATATTTTGAAAATAGTGAAAATTAGAACTAAGCAAGATCAGAAAACCCCAATCGGTAAACTAGTTCTTTTTACAGTAGATATTCTTCAAGTTCTTCATGGTCAGTAGTTTATCTCATTCCTTTACTGTATTACCTTTGGTGGCAGCAAGCTCTCCATTTGGTCTCTCTGGACTTCTAGCAAATACTTTCATCTACCAATAGAGCTGGCACAATCCAGGAAATGTCTTTTTCTCCTTTTACTCTCCCAAATGCCAAAATGATGGCAATGAACTTGCTGCAGTGATGGGGGTCATATAAACAGTCCTACCAACCTAGACTACACAGGTGGAATTCTCATTCCTGCTCTAGCTCCTTTGCACCAGAAAAAAGGTGCCAGAACTACATTAAGAGGCCCTCAAAGCCCCGTTATCTGGTTGAGGGAGGATTCCCCCAGCACTGGCACCTCAGCAGACAGCTCTAATGCTGCCCTCAGATGATCCCCTCACAAGCCCTGGTCTAGCAGGTGTGTCAAGAACAGAGCTGGAGACAGGAGAGACATGTTGGAAATGGGACTACAGCCCGCAGTGCTTTGGAGAGTCCAGGCAGTGCTGCAGCTTACTGGGAAGCCCAGGACAGTGGCCATAGTATACACAGGCTACCCTGGGCTGCCTAAGGTATGCCACCTGGAGCAGTCATGTATGGGGACAGCACCAAGATAGCTCCCCTTAGCTTGCAGCACAGAATACCACCACAGACTCTCCTGTAGATCTGTGGCAAATCCCACCTGTCTACAGGGGTAGATTGGCTGCACTTTCCCAGGCTGTGGTGGAAATGGGCAAGGGCAGCCAATCAGAAATGCTGCACGTGGCAAGCCCAGCTTTCCCTCTCCCCACAGTTACCAACATAAGATTTTATGTCAGGAAAGGGGGAAGAGAGAAGAGCTGGCCCGTTTTTTCACAAGCCAAGATTGGGGAGGAGAGAGCAACAAGAGCCCAGCAGTTTGGGGCCACTCTGTTACCCCCTCCCCTAATCTGAATTATGGGTCAGTTCTTCTCTGCTCCTCCTCTCTCCTTTTTGCCTCTACAATCCCAAGCCTAGAAGGAAGAGAGGCAAGAGGCAAGCAACTTGACTCACTGCAGCTGCCTCATCCAGGTCTGTAAGTGAGGGGTATGTGGAAAGGAGCCCACAGTGCAGCAGGTATGTATAAATATTTAGCTAGATTGAGAAATGGATGGCTAATCAAACAGAACACAGACTGGCCTCAGGAAATCTAAATTCTACTACTGGCTTCGTTTGAGATCTCGTGCCACTTAATCTAGGCCTCATAAAATCCCCATTTTTCAATTAGGGAAACTCTTTGTCATGGACTTTGAGATCCTTGGATAAAAAGTACTTCCTATGTGCACATTTTTATTAATTGCCATTATTATTTTAATTTACTCTGCTTTTCCTTTTCATCCAAGGCTGCGTCCTTTCCCACTTCTATGTTACCTTAATTTTCTGCCCTTTGTTAATATGCCATCAAGCTAGATAGGACCTAGATATAGACCTAATGACTTTTTCATTTTTATTGTTTCCATGAACCCATTATCGAGAGTCGTGACTTAAGAAGATTAGACATGCCCCCAGTTGGGCATCAGAAACCCAGGCCAGGATTTCTGCTTTTGAGGCAATCTAACAGAGTTTGTGTCTGGCAAAATGAACATTGCAGCTCTGCAAATAACACCAAAGAGAGCAGATCAATGTAATGCCCTATTGACAAAATCTGAGCTACAATGCCTATATTCTGTATTGTGTTCATGTATATTGTTGATTCATAGCAGCTTTTTCAATAAAAAAAACATTGCACAGTCTTATGCTATAACTGTCACCAAAAATTATTTATTACTAAGACAATAACAAATTTTATGTGGACAGAGATCCTCTGTGGTAAGACACACATCTATAAAGTGGCAAATACATTCTCTTTACCTGTACTGCATTGTCCAAAATGCAGTCTAACTAATTATATGAAATATATATTACAAATGCATAGATAGGTATATGTGTGTATACATATATACAATGTGTATGGGTCACCTACACATATACACACCCACATATACAATAATGTATATAAAACATTTTTGCAAAGAAGACATTAAAATGCCCAAAAGATAGGTATAAAGGAAGGTAGACTCAAGAAGCATGAAGTTAAACACCAATCAAACTTGAAAACCATTAATATAGCCTCTCATCAATTATATTTCTGAAACAATTATAAAAGGCCAAATACTACAGCCTTTAATTGAGCAAATCTCCTCCTGAGGTCAATGGGAGGTTTGCTCAATTAAGAGCTGTAGAATTTGGCCCGAACTTAGCAATTTACATGTAGTTGTATCTATTTTTAAACTTCAGACTTTAATGTAGGAGGTCTCTAGTGCCATTCTGATAAGAGCTATTGCCCCGTGTTGTACAATTCCACAGCTTCACGCAAAACTGGTGAAATATTAAGATCTGAGTTCCCAAAGGAATTAGTTGTCTTTAGCTAAGCTATGTGACTGCATTGCAGAAAATAATATTTGCTATACACTTCTCTATATTAAAACAGTGGCAAACAAACAAACAACAACAACCAGCCAGTACCAAACCTCCCATCTGTATCAAATAGTTCAGGTAAAATATGAACCCTGCAAGAAAAAAAAACACTAAATATTTATTTCAAATGTATTTGATTAAATTCACCAAAATACCCCATAAACTTCCAAAGAGGGGAAAAAACTTTTGATTTTTTTTAAATGTTATATATTACTGATAAACTGTGACCTTGGTGTGCTATACAAAATTACTTCAGATATTCTTCCTTGAAAAACATCCATTTTATGGCATTTCATTGACTAAGGAGAAATAACAGAGGTTATACTTCAGCTATACACAACAATTTTATTTCCTTGTAATATATAAATGTGCCAAAGGTTGCATTTGTAAAGAACTCTGATAGAGCTTCTGGAACTGTTCTCTGCTTTCTATTGTTACAAACAATCATTTATGGGGGTGGGGGGAAATCCCACAAAGAAGGATTTCAGGCTAGCAGAGCAATTCTCCTCCTGCACATCTTTTCTTTTATGCAGTTTTGTTTCAGTGATTTGAGCATGTTCTAATTTTGTCATTCAAGCCATCTGACTTTCACTGCTCTATACAAACAAAACCTAATTTAGTCTGAGATGTTTTAAGTCATAACAATGACGGATGGCCAAGGTTCAGGTGTGCTAGAATATTTAAACACCTAGTCTATATTTTCCTGATATAAAGACAGGCAGCTTTTTGTACTCTGATTAATTATGATTTTGTGTCTGAAAAAAATAGCTCTTTCTATTCTACATTATTAATTGGTTATTTAATTAGGAATTCTAGTAGCTTCAGATGTTGGGTAGCTAAAATTGTGCTTTGGTTTTTAAAAAAAAAAGACTAGCTCCATACTATTGCCTTTTTGTATCTTATGAAGGTCACAATAAGATGTGATTGTTTGGCACAGCAGCAGTGAATTATGCCACCCAGACAAGCTTTTAACCTATGTGTCTTCACTCTGAGTGAGACACACAGGGATGTGCTCTCTTTAAACAGTTCTCTATTGAAGAGGATTCAATCACCATAATGAATCTGAGGCCAGGCAGCAATCTTCTGCAGTGAAAGAATTTCTAAAAGATTGTAGAATTTGTAAAACGAACAGCTCACAGACTAAATGGCTGTGTGGGTGAATCAATTATTGCAGGGCTTGCAGTAGTCATAATATTTAGTACATATCATAGAGTGTTTCAGGTACAATAAGATATGCTAGCTTTTTCCCACTCCTGCTAGAAAGTGAATTGTGCACAACCAACTTAGTCAGTCTTCAGAACCTAGTTAGAACTAGTATTAAGTCAATAAAAAAAAATCCATCTGTAGGTGAAGTGCATGTACCAGCATCCAAGGGACTCAAGATGCTATACAGTAATCGTATTAAAATGTATGTCTGATGAGCTGCTCCTTGAGAAAACACGTGATATATCATGAAACACTAAACACATCAAGGGCTGAAATATTTTTATAGGTATAGTAGCTCCAGTTTTGAACAGCTTCCTTTTTAATACAATAATTATTTTATTTTGACAGCACTGTTTATAACCATCTCATCTGTGTCCAACTGTCCATATTTCTGTTAATCAATGGCCTTAAAGACAACTGTCATCATTTCATTTTATTAGGACTTATGGGTTCATTGCAGATAACTTAAAAGTTACAAAGAACAAGATATCTGTGGGCAAGAAATGGAGCCTCAGACAGGATCAGATGCATTATCTGTAACCTGAAACATCCCACACACAAAGGCCGGGTTCAGTCGAACCAGCCCTTGGGCATGGAGCACACGTTGACTTTAATGGGAGATCTCCACAAGAAGAGTTTTCGGAAACAGGCTTAAAATATTATGAACACAGGGTCGGATTTTGCCATCCTAACTTCGGAAGTAGCCCCATTAATGTGAATGGTACTGTTCATAGAGTAAGCTACTACTCACATGAGTAGAACCAGTAGAATCTTGTCCACAGTACAAAGGACCAAATCCTGGTCTCCTGTGCAGAGCCTATGGGACACTTTGAGGGGCCCAGAGAATCAGACTCCTTCCCACAATGCTGCAGTACCCTAGTGAGACTTCTCCACAGCCACTGCTATGGTCTTGGAGCTGCTGACCCTGCACCCTACCTAAACAGGGGGTCCCTTGGCCAATGGCACTGCATATTTGCAGACTCTTTGGCTATGAGCTCTGATACTGACACTTTCTCTGTGCTATACCGTGCTCCAAAACACTGGCAAGGGAGGGGGGACACATTTGTGACCTCTCTCTGGCCTGCTACATCCCTTAATAGCAAAACTATGGAGGTTCTGCTCTGTTTAGGGCCATCAGGCCTGCAAGGATAACTAGGAGAGAAAGGGGGAAGGACAGGATTTGCTTCAAGGGAGGAACTACTGTTGCCAAAAATGAGATGGTGTAACTGGAACATACATCAAAAGTATTTGATAATAGTTCACAAGACAGTAATGGGGCTTGCCCTGAGTTCATGTTTCCCTGAACCTAAAAGAGGGAAACTCTTGGTATACAGCTCTATAACACAGCAGATCTCCGCAAACAACAAAGCAGTATCCAAAACTGCCAAATATAAGTTCAAATTGTGTACAACTGTCCCTAAAAACATGTTCAGCTAGATGGCAAATGGGGTGTCCCTTTAATAAAACTACAACATATTAAAAATTATTACAGCCTCGTCTTTTCAGGTTTTAGACAATGTAATGTGATTTATTCAAAGAAATGCTGATGATTAGACATTAAATGGCACTAAATATTCCACTTCCTCTGCGCTGCCTGATAAACTGGTTTCATTAACATTATAAGTAACAAAAGTTTCCATTTCAGTCGGCCCATTTTGTTTTCTGCAGGATCTAGGTTGCAGCTGCACAGCACTATATTATAGGAACCTCACAGAATGATAACGTAGGGCTTTCTGTGGAACTCTGTGGTTAAAGGGACAGTACACTTTGCAACAATCATACTGCAGCTCAGATGCCCTGAGTTATCTTAACCAGTGGATATAGTATACTTAGATTTTCAGAAATCCTTTGACAAGGTCCCTCGTCAAAGGGTCTTAAGCAAAGTAAGCTGTCACGGGATAAGAGGGAAGGTTCTCTCATGGATTGGTAACTGGTTAAAGGATAGGAAACAAACGGTAGGAATAAATGGTCAGTTTTCAGCATGGAGAGAGGTAAATAGTGGTGTCCCCCAGGGATCTGTACTGGGACCTATTCAACATATTCATAAACGATCTGGAAAAAGGGGTAAACAGTGAAGTGGCAAAATTTGCAGATTATACAAAACTACTCAAGATAGTTAAGTCCCAAGCGGACTGCAAAGAGCTATAAAAGGATCTCACAAAATTTGGTGACTGGGCAACAAAATGGCAGATGAAATTCAGTGTTAATAAATGCAAAGTAATGCACATGGGAAAACATAATCCCAACTATACATATAAAATGATGGGATCTAAATTAGCTGTTACCAATCAAGAAAGAGATCTTGGAGTCATTGTGGATAGTTCTCTGAGAACATCCACTCAATGTGCAGCAGCAGTCAAAAAATCAAACACAAAGTTGGAAAACATTAAGAAAGGGATAGATAATAATACAGAAAATATCATATTGCCTCTATATAAATTCATGGTGCACCCACATCTTGAATACTGTGTGCAGATGTGGTCGCTACATCTCAAAAAAGATATATTGGAATTGGAAAAGGTTCAGAAAAGGGCAACGATAATAATTAGGGGTATGGAATGGCTTCCATCTGAGGAGAGATTAATAAGACTGGGACTTTTCAGTTTGGAAAAGAGATGACTAAGGGGGGATATGATAGAGGTCTATAAACTCATGACTGATGTGGGGAAAGTAAATAAGGAAGTGTTATTTACTCCTTCTCATAACACAAGAACTAGGGGTCACCAAATGAAATTAATAGGCAGCAGGTTTAAAACAAACAAAAGGAAGTATTTTTTCACACAATGCATAGTCAACCTGTGGAACTCCTTGCCAGAGGATGTTGTGAAGGCCAAGACTATAACAGGCTTCAGAAAAGAACTGGATAAGTTCATGGAGGGTAGGTCCATCAATGGCTATTAGCCAGGATGGGCAGGGATGGTGTCCCTAGCCTCTGCTTGCCAGAAGCTAGAAATGGGTGACAGGGGATGGATCACTTGACGATTATCTGTTCTGGTCTTTCCCTCTGGGGCACCTGGCATTGGCCACTGTCGTAACTCAGGATGCTAGGCTAGATAGACCTTTGGTCTGACCCATTCCTGGCTCTGCTGCTGGGTAAGTTTGAGCAATCTGTAGGCCTCAGTTTCCACACCTGTTAAGGGACACTGACCTTGTAAAGTGCTTTGAGATCTGTTGAAAAAAGTGTCATACATGTGCTACGCTGTGTTATTTGGCCTGTCCTTACTGTATATTTGCTTCTTTAGAGGGAAGCTTCCCCCATTCAATGAAAAATTTGGAAAGGTACATATTTTCCTACCATTGAGCTGTTCACTTTCTGCTCCCTCTGCCTGATACAGCAGCTCCAGTCAGTTGCCCTGAGTGAAAGGCCTATGCGCGAGCTTAGTCTCATTTGCAGAGGCCTACACTGGCCCGCACAGAAAGGGTGAATTTTACCCACCAAGGGTAGTACAAGGCTAGTAGTATGGGGTGCAGCAGTATAGCAGAAGGTTGGGAATAAACAGGTTCAGGAGTTCTGGGAAGAGGAGACACACACTGGATCAGGAGCTAGAGATGGGAGTAAAGTGGAGGGAAGTGTCCTGCAATTGGGAGGGAAGTGTTGGAGGGAACTGTTCTGCAGTTGGGACTCCTTGGCCATTGCTCAGACGGGTGAGAAAGGAAATTCAGAGTAAAATAAATGTACTTTCACCCCAACTCTCTCTCATTCACAGCTGTTAACTGAAGGGCCCCACTCTTTCAGATGATGAGTCCTTCTGAAGGCAGCTACTCTGCTCTGTTTAACGCAAGTGTCCACATACCAGTAGGGGGATCAAAAGCAGAAGCAGCTTCAGACTTAGCAGTGAAACACAGAGCTGGAAGGAGGGCTCCGTGAAACACTGTGCGTTTAGGAAAGCCATGCTCCAGAGGTGACATTAAACTGGGGTCCCTCCAGCCCATCTGTGGAGAGTGTCCAAATGAAAGCTCAAGGTCCCATTGTGCTGAGATCAGACAGTAGACGTGACCCAAGTGTCCTGGCTAATACTCCCTTTCTTTATAAAATGATGTCTGGTCTCTTGTGAGAGCTATATGGTGGCTCCTCCAATCCTCACAATCCTCCTCCTCCTCCTCACAATCTCTGCTCTGATAATCTAGCAAGTGAGTACTTTGTAAAGCAGCGTGAGATCTCTTCTGTGTATGAAAGGGCCTATATAAAACAAACGCCGCTGCCCATACTAGTTCCCACATCAACCAACACAGCAGCAGAGTTTTCAATCCAGGCTTACAACAGAGGAGAAGTATGAGGAGGGTTCTTCCTTTCCTCAAATCTTTCAATCTTTTCTGTCTATCTACATATCTCTCTGCTTCCAGATTATAACGTATAAACTTCAGGGGCATGTGATCAGTGTTGCCAGCTTTCATGATTTGATCACATGTCTCACAGCATTATGCGTTTTACGTACAGCCCTGTCTCCTGGAGAATCTCAACTTTATAGATAAAAATAGATATAAAAGTAAGGAAATTTTTAGCCTTCATAGTTTTGGAGAAAAGATTGAGTGTGTGTCCTGGGTGCTTCCTTAACGTTCAGAGACCAGAAGGCAAAGGAAAAAGAACCCCAAAGCTATTTATTAAATCTAATCATTTTATGCCAATCACCTGATTTTGGGGGGCCTGACTTATGGTTTCTGAAGATTTGTGGTTAACACTGAACGTTTTATTGGCCACACTCTAGCGCATGACGTGAGGATGTCCTAGTCTGAACTCTCCAGAACCAGAACACAGTGATGCTGTCACCTTCTTGGGGAGTTGGCAAACATCAGAGACTCTCCATAGTCTGCACTCAGTGCCAAACAAACCTTCTCTGAGACCTCAAACTGGTAGAATCTGAGACACCTCACGTAGAGAAATAAGAAAACTACCGTGTTGGGCTTGATTCTAATTGGCTCTCCTATCTGAAAGTGTTTCTTCCCCATTCAGTTTTCTTTCGTATGCTGTTTAAATACTTTCCACTCAAATCTCTGAGACTTCAGCTCAGCACAACAGTGTTTAGAGATGTTTGTCTCCTGAGTCCAGCAAAATCATCAACATTTCACTGACATTCCCTCTATGTTCCCCTCCCCCAAGAGATTTTTCTTTAGCCATGAAGTCTCTCTCTATTAAATCATATATCTCAGCTTTAATTGTGCGTTAATGTTTTGTCCTGACTAGAAACTGCTATATATGTCAAGGATACCTTACTGATTCAGCTTTGTCAACCCTATAGAAGAACTAGGATTTGGATATGCAGTGCATCTGTATAATTTCCAAATTCAGTCATTCTGTCTGCTCCCGCTGAGTCTCAGATTGGTGGAATTATAGTTGATTCCCGTTTCAGACCATTATTTAAGACTCTGTCCTCAAGGCTTGAAGCACTATAACACCATGATCAATATTTGCACGTAACAGCCAAACTCCTTTGCACCGCTCCATATCAACTCTGGCTCTCAGCAGCCCTTCCTTTGTATCTAATCATGTTTGCTTTCTTTACATGAAGAGCCTTCTTTTCGACAAGAATACTGGTAAACTTTTTCAAAAAGCTGGTCACCCCAGCTCCAGGAAGAGCCCAGTTTAAGTGTACTCTTTAGCAAATGGTCTGGCAAGTAATAAAACATGGTTCTTTTTACTCAGGTAAGGTTGCCTAGGCATAGGGCTCATATTCTGATTTCATAGCCTCATAAATTCAGAGCAAGTGCATTGACACCAGTGAAGTCACTCTGGATTTCCACAAATCAGAATATGACCCATAGGTATTTTTACAACCTTTTCAGCTGCCAAGGAATTCTGTTTTCATTGGGCCTCGTGCAAGGGAAAATTGTCATTTTTAGGTGGGGAGGGGTTAATATTATCAGTATTCAGCATTTAGTGTAAACAAGAAAACAAGCTTATTTAGAATATGTGGCATGTCCATTCAATGGAGCACATCATCTCTCAGTCATTCAGATGTAAATCTGGAATAATTCCAACCAAGTCAGTGAAGTTACTCCAAATTTACACATGTGTATCTGAGAGCAAGATTTGGACCAGTGTCTTGTAAAATAAATGTCAATCAATATTTCCTTTCCCTCCTCTGACACTCTCTCTCAAAGTTCCTTTACATTTCACAGCAATCTCAACAAAGTGGCATTTGCTCACAGAAAATCTAGCAGTACCTAGCCAATGGGCTCTTCTCTTTTTTCCTCATGCATTTCAAGGCTCCCTACTAATTCCTCCATGCACACATATGTATAGCTATTTAGATAGCTATATATTAATGTTTAGGTAAAGTTGTGGCTTTTCTCTTGATTGCAAGGCATTGCAGTGCTGCTGATGAGATTTGCTGTTGACATTTCTGCATTAGCTGGCTTTTGTCAATCCTGGCACGCTAAGAAATTCTATCTTAAGGGCTGTTCTTTATTAAATTTGCAAGATACAAAACTGTGACTGACAAATAGTCTCTTTTCTTTTGTGCATGTATAAATAATAAATCTGCATCTCTAAAAATAACAATTAAAATATTGCTCAAATTTAAAACGGGGACAAAATAACAATTTTCAGACAGCTTTATAAAGATTTACAGAAGCATGTAAACAAGTTAGGAAACATTGTTTTTCAATAACTTTTGATAGCTATCAATACTCAAAGCTTTTGGGGGGACAGGGACATAGGGAACGAGAATTTATACGCCTAGCTGTTATGTGTTTTACCAAACTTTGTCACAGTCTTTTATGTAACTCCTTTATGTGGTAGCTGTGACATAATTCCTATTTTTTTCCACCAGCCATTATATATGATAAATAAAACAATGCACTGAAAACATTGAAATCTCTCATCAATGTCTTTGTGAAAAGGGCCCAGATAAATGAGTCTTGGAATCAAAGGCAGATTACATGACTGACCATGTATCATCCTCTATGTATTGAACATAGTCTTTGTAAAGATAGAGCGGTAATAAAAAGTGGTATTGTGTGCTGTGAAAGGCTGTGTGGGTCTGTGCATGACTAATCTGTCTTTCTGCATTATTTTATTCAATCTTCTCTGACTTTATGCCTTTGACATTTTTGCTACACTCAGTAAATTTGAGTGAATAGGCAATTTTAAAGAATTTTTATAGGGCTTCAGAGAAGTCATACGCAGACTGTATCTTTGTTCAGATTTAACAGTTTAAATATTTCCTTTGTCTAGGATGCAGAGTAATCTTTACGCAAAAGCAAAGAGGGGGAGTTAAGGGGGACAGGAAATGCTTAACCTTCCTTAAGATTTTTTTCTTCAAAACCTTTACATACAGAAAGCCATCAAGAACCCAACTCTGAAAGATGCTGAGCACCCTGAGCTTCCATTGACTTCACTGGGTCTTGAGAGTGATAAGCATCTGGCAGGAAGTGCAGAATTGGTCCCTTAATACATTTTTTCCCCCACTAACCTGGGTTTCACAGAACTTTTGTGATTACAGAAAAGGTCTGGGGCTTCCTCCTCTGAAGATGAGGGGATCCAAGAATGACAGCTCCCTCCAGAAAGCTTGAGGAAGCAGATGAAATTTTTTAAGGGCTATTCTGAATTTAGACTTAAATATGATGTTCTTGCGTCAGCCAATTTCTCTGACAAGATATTGCAAGGGTTGCTGTTTCTTAGTAAATAATGACTTTATTGCATCTCTTTAATGAACTGATAACGTGATACACAGTAAATTATCTAAATCTATAACATTACTGCAGATAAGCACCGTGGTTTTAGTAATTTATACTACAGAGAGACATGCATTATAAAAATAGGAAAATTATTTCCTTTGTTAAATTGTGCAGAAGTCTTTACCTGAGGAACACCAGACAGATTAATCTCAGGAGATCCATTCACTTGTATTTAAGCTGTTGAACTGTTAGCTGTTTTTCTCACAATAGTTGGGGAAAAACCTTTTTGCAAGGCAGAAATGACACTGTGGGTATTACTCCAGTTCTTAAAATAAGTACTAAGCTATTTTGAGGTAACCTGAAGCCTTGTTTAAACTTAAATTCAAATCTGAAAGAACTGTAAATTTGCTGTGATAGAAATTAAAATGCATTGTGCAAGTCACCCATGACATCTTCCTTTTTGGTAAACTTAAGGAATATGCAGGACCATGATGGCATGAAGCTGATGGGTCCAATTTAATTGGCTCCAACTGGGGAGTATCATTGGACTTGGATGGTACGGATCTCACTGGGATAAAGGCATGGATTCAGGTGGACTGAACTCACGGGAACTCAACCTTAATAAGACTGATGTTATGTTGGCACTGGAGAATGGGGGAATCAAATGGACAAAATGGCGGAGTTAATACTGGCTCCCTCCATTAGGGGCATCTCTCCATGTTTTATTGCTCGGGTTCACACCCTGCCGGAACAGCCAACTAGCAGCAACAGTCCAAGAGTGCTTATTATTTGCACTTGGACACAGAAGTTGAAACTTTTCTTTCAGATGCGGGCCTTGGCCACTTTGAGATTGGATTATCACAACATACTTTACATGGGCTACAAGTTAAGGCCACTCAATAACGTCAACTGCTGCACTTGTGAAGTGATGCTTCCAAAAAGGAGCTTGTGACACCCGTGGTCTGCACTCGTGTCTTGTTTACTCTTGGGAAGTTGAGTTGTTGATTATGAACTATAAAGCCAGTGGGTCTGGGTGCAGGTTAAGTCACAGAATGCATCATTCCTTGTGTGATACCATGGTAACTGAGGTCATCTCAGGTGTTCAAGCTGACACAAGAGGGGCCAGAGGCAGGGCACTGTCAACAAGAGGGGCCAGAGGCAGGGCATTCCTTGGCTATGGACTTTTCTTCCTATTAAGTTGTCCAAAGCCCAAATTTATTCTTCTTTACATCATGCTCTGAGGCATATCTGTTCTCCCAGGCCTTTCCTGGGTACGTGGCGGGGACCTGGATAAGCTGATGGGAGAGGATAGCAGGTACATCCTGATTGTGGAATCCTGGTTGTAGTGGGTTTTGAGAAGTTGGAAGGGTTGATCTTTGGTCCCATGCTCTCGTTCTAATTGTTAATTTTGATTTCTGTTTTATAGTAGCTGCCTGTGCAACCAGAACAAGGGAAGGATGCATATGTACAAAGTGAAATAAATACATTCTGCTCTCAGTCGCTCCAGTATAAATGGGAGCAGAATTGTTTCAGTATCTACTGCTGCCAAACTGTATTTAGTCCAGAAAATTCAGTAACAGTTGGCTAATAAAAAGTTCTGCTAGTATGTGTAAAAGGTTCTGTATACTACTGGTCTGGCCCTGTGTCCATTGAACTTAATATGAGGTTTGCCACTGCCTTCAATGGGAGCAGAAACAGACTCTTACTTTCCCCATGTAAACTACGAAGGGCTCAGTCCTGCCACCCTAACTCCTGTGAGTAGCTCTTTACCTCAGAGGGACTGCTCACATGAGAAGAGGTCACAGGATCAGGTGCTTAGTTTGCACTGGGTGGGAATCAGGACACAACTCCAGAGAGCTAGGATCGTGTACATCTCACCTCGTCTATAGAATTTTTCATTGCCAAGTACTTTAACGGTGCTATCACAGGGATTTATATAGCTAAAAACAAAGTTCCGCTAGCTTTTATACCAGAAAGTCTACAGCACCATTAAAGAGATCCACATGCAAGAGCAAGACGACAATCTAAAATCCTCCAAAGGATATTTTGTGTTAAGGCAGGGAGCCTCCAACAGCATATACTCTGTGCTTCTAACATTAGCGTATCACAAATAGAACACAATCTCTCTAGATGTAAGCATGCCTCAGCATCTTACTTCAAAAATGTAATGAGTAAAAAGTCCACATCTCTATGCTAGATTGCATCGTGAATTCCCTCTGCTTTGCACAGCAGAGACAGACCAACACTACTTTTCATCATTGCACAACACTTGAAGTGAGTTTCTTAAAATGAAAGCTTAGTAAGCCTAAAAATGTAGGATAATATGATTTATTTATAGATCTTGGATAATAGATGTGGTTTCTATTACTCTGTTACCACATCAAGGATTAATCCTGTTCCTGCAGGAAGAATACATTACCTTCCTCTTTATGAACCATTATCATAAAGCAGGATAAACAACAAACACCACCTATGATTAGCTATGTGGAGCAGTTCTCATTGATTTATAATGCTAAACATTGGAGGTTTGATCAAGCTGAAAGTCCCTTTTTGCTAATTTTATTTGAATGACATTCTCTTAACATATAAAGAACAACTCTGTTTTGTTTTGCTTATTTTAATGTTTTACAATTTAAAGGGATCCTTCCCCATATTAGCTATAACAACCCCAAAATGGCATTTGCATTTTAATAACCTAGTTACTTAAAAGGGAAAGAGCAGAAGGAAAGACCCGGTGATAGTGTTCACTGCATGCTTTAATCCCAGCCTGAGCTTTCTATGCTTGAGAGCACCTTATGATGCTGTAACTAACCTCAAACCTGGAGCAGCAGGAGGGCAACAAACCTCAGAATACAGCAATGTCATGCTTTACAGGCATACTCCCTGCAACAGCATGAATGAAGAAAAAAACTGGTTGCCTAGGAAACACTCTAGTCTTGGTAATTATTACTGTAACTGTCTGCACACCCCACCTATAACAGAAATGAATAATAAATTATAATCACTGACTGGCAGCTTTCTGTTGTTGCTTTTGCTCAGCACTGCTACCTACTGGCATGCAAAATTAATTACATACAAACAGTAAGGGCCATCGTACAAATACACACACACACACACACACTCTTATATGCTGTTTTCCCATCTTATTCTCAATGTGGTTCAAGTAAATTGCTCCTTCATCAGTAAAGTAAAGATGGAAAGCACTGTGTGTCCATCTAAACAATGTAAAATATAGGAGAAAAATCTAAATGAACTTGTTCTATTCAAGTGAGATTTCATGTTACAGCAACTGGACAAAAACAAAAGAAATTACATTGGCTGCATAATAATATATATCTTAATGGCCAAATAAATGCTATTTAACAGTATAAAACAGGATACTGCTCAAAATGTCTATAAATAAAATACTGTCTGGTAGTTTTGATCAATTAAATTACATAATTAACAAAGATGCTCCATTTATCTTAGGTTGTCTAATTTGCAGTGCAGTGTTAAAGTACTTCTACTGGAAGACTAGTTTGTTTAGAAATTAGAACACTCATAGTGATTTACCGGGTTTGATTTAAAAGACACAGCGGGAGTTGGCAAAATTCACATATCATGGGGTTAATGTGGGTTAGAATGGAGCTATTTGTAATACAAAAATATTGCATACCAAATACGCACATCTGATTTCTTTTAATCCTAGCTCATCTTTTGCAACATAAATCACTTTCTTAAAATGAACAGCTAAAACAGCTGTTTTTAGGCACTATTGAAAGACAGAAATCTGCTGCTTTAGATTCTCTAAGAAAGTAAAGTACTGATTGCAACTAGTCTTAAAATACAGATAATGAAATAAACCCAGTTGACCTCTAAATTCTTTTTACTTGGTTCCACCAACCCACATGAATGGTTATTCCTACTTTGGTTCTATCAGTTAGACAGGGGCAGCCAGTTGGCTTCCTAGATTTTCACAAACCAGTTGCTTTGGTTTTTTTCACTGTATTCTTCAGCTCAGACACTTAGGGTATGTCTACACTGTAGCTGGGAGCAAGCCTCCCAGCCCAGGCAGACACACTCATGCTAGGGGGGCTCAAATTATTGGGCCAAAAATGGCAAAATGGACGTCTGGGCTCAGGTTCTGGAGCTTAGGGGGTTGAGTAGGCTTCAGTGCCTGAGATTCCGCCCATGCCAGAACGGCCACACTGCTATTTTTAGCACACCAGCTCCAGCCCCACTGTAGCATGTGTCTGTCTACCTGGCCCAGGAGACTTGCTCCCAGCTGCAGTGTAGAGGTGTCTTTAGTCTGACGGGTAAAACAGAAATGTCAAGTAACCCCAAATAAGTGGCATCCTCTCTCCCTGGGCCTGTGGGGAAGGGGTAATACAATAAAAATGAATAGTCTGCCTAGGTTCCTGCATATTCTAAGTGGCTTACCTGTATATATCCCTCCGTTTTATTTTAGAACATTGAATATTATTATTAGAGCCTTTCTGTGGGGTGCGGGTCAACATCTACGCCTACCACTTAAAAAAACATTAGCTCACTACAGCCAAAGGGGGATTGGGGCTCCCAGTCCTACAGTTACTACTATGTTTTTAATCACATCACAGATGTCAAATCGGTTCCTGCATGGTAACACACTTACACCCACATGGGTGGAAACTGAATTGATATTCATGCATCCAATTCCTCCTGCAGATCTGCGCAGTTACTCTTTTTCTGCAATGGAAAGAAATAAGGTGCCTATGGTGGTGGCTGCACAAAAAATCTGGGCTATCCTAGTTAACAGGTACCAATTTCATCCTTGCCATCACGCAAAAGCACCTGCCTAGGGTAACCCAGACTTGCAAATTTGGGACCAAACCTACAATTTGGAAGAACTGGCTGAGCAAGGGCATCATATGGGTTTCCCAGTTAGTCAAAGATGGGGGTTTTCTCTCTTTTCTAACCCTAAAGCAGCAACGTGACCTCCCACCCTCAGCGAAGCAGCAATACCTACAACTAAAACACTTGCTAATGTTTGATCTGGATGCCCCAGGACTGCCAGAGGCCCCAGAACTACTGGGTACCTTGGAAATACTTCATAACCTCTCCAGACCCATGTCCACTATGTATGCTTATGCTAATGAAGAGGAACTCCACTGGTCTGGAGTTCTTTGTGAACGTGTGGGAAGGAGGTTTATTATGGCTGTTAAAAAATGGCAGCGCTTCTGTGGAGCGCCACAAAAAATTCTATTAAAATTGTAGTGATGCCCCAGAGATTGTTCAAGATGGTGGCCTTGGCCTCTAATGTTTGTTGGGGGCTCGAACAAAGAGAATGGAACATTGATGCAAATCCTATGGGACTGTCCAGCAGTCATGCAGCTGTAGAAAGAGGTGGGCACAAGAATGAAAAACTAGTGCTTGGCTTTAGTAACCAAATCTCAGCTGAAAAGTGGAGCTGAGATTGTATACCTGTAACACTGGGTTTAACTTCACTACAAAGACATTAGTTCTTGAGAGCCACATCAGTTACCAAACACAGCATTTGACAAAAATGGAGGAGTAACCTTATGCCCAGAACAGAGCAGCGATATTCAGTCCTGCCTGAGTTAGCAGAGAAAGAAAGAATTTCTTATTGACATAGAGATCAATTATATGAATTCCAAGATATTTGGACCCCATATCTTGATATATTTCCATAAAGAATGCTGAGATAGCTCATAAAGTGCCAGTCTTCCATTCCTCTGGGCCTCTGCTTTTTTTCTCCCTCTTCCCCTCCCCCCACCTGTCAGTCACCGTCTTCCCTGTTTGCCTATTTGTGTATGTCATTTTATTTATTTATTGTTTCCCCCATACCAACATCTTATGTCTGTGTAATATTGTTTGGTTTTGTATCGTCTGGTTTCACAGCTTTGACAAGTTGTAAAGTTGTGTAATTGCATAATTTTATTGGATATCCTGTGACATGTGTGGCATTTGGTAACATATACAGCTATAAGTCATTTACTTTTTTGCATTTTTTAGTGTTTGCTTCATAATGAAAATTAAGCACACACAAAATAAAAGAAAAAGAAGAAATGTCAAGTAAGCTCCAGCTTGGCTCTAAATTAATCATACAAGGAAAGGTATGTGTTTTAGTGGAAACAAGTCTCAGAAAAGATTTAAGAGTAGCAATTACTCCACAACTCACATTGCCTCACCAGTCCAGTCTGACAGAATATCCATATACATGTGTTTTCTTTGAATTTTTCATTGTTATTCAAATTTTTCTGACAAACCTCTTGAAATTCTTTCTTTGTAAACATCTGAAATTGGAGCGATGTTGTTTGTTTTGATTGGTCAGGTAGGCCGCACATTATTGTTTCTGTTTCTGGATTGAATGAGCATACAAACAGTCCCAACTCAATTGCTTGTGAGTGAGGATTTACAATTCAGTTTCCTTCTGTGATTTTGTGCATGTGATTTTGAAATTCACCTTCTCTGAACAAATTTGTCAGGAAAACAGTGGGAAACTCTGGAATGTCTATGGAAGACCAACACAAAAAGGGTATGAATATGTCTGAAATTAAACCATTTACAAATGGGCAAGTGATTTAGGAAACGTTAGCCACCCACTAAGTCACATGCAGCACCACATTGTGACTAAAACTGGTTTGTTAATCAATCAGAAGCCATGTAAATCAGAAACATCTACAGCTGCAACCCAAACAAGCTCACTGAGACCCTGTCTGGATTTGGGAAATGATGTATGTTTAACAGAAGTGTTGGTAAGTGTTTATCAACTCTGTTGGCAAGTGTGTTAGACATGTCAGTTAGCATGTTTTGAAACATTACTTAGCACCTACAGTAGATAAAGACATTGATATTTAAAACGTGTTAGCTTGTCATAGTCAGCCTTTGTTTCCTCCATAGGCTAACCTAGGACCCTAGGTTGACCATGACCCACTACTGTGTTTTCAAACACTACAATCCTTGTCTGCACTAGGTGCCAGATGCTGCAAATTAACAAACTGGCTAAACACACCTCATTTGCCTAGCCAAGATAGAGTCTGAGAGTTAGTTTCATACCTAGTTTATGTCAGGGTGCAGGACTTCTAGTGGTTAAAAGATGGCCTTTAGGGTGGAGGGGCAGGGTAAAGGTGACAGGAACACAAGATGGCTGCAACTTTCTGCCTGAAAATGGTTGGAATGCTGTAGTCTTTTATGTCTGGACTCCTAGAATGATCTCATCTGTTTTCTTTTCCCTCTCTCTATATGCACCCAGCTAGCCAGCTATCCTGTGTCCCCCTCTTCATAAGACCTCAGCATGGCCACCTCACAATGCACTGAACTTACTCCCCAGTTTCAGGCACATGGGTAGATAGGCAATTCAGGAAAGCATATATCAGATACAACTCCAATTCTCCACTAGCACAAAGCTGCCTCATCCTCAGATAAGCTTTATTCTAAAAGTGTCACTTTGTGCCCATATCCTACTCCCAACCTCCCATAACTATTCCCTTGGGCTGTCTCCCACACTATTTCCCCAAAAAGAAAAGGAGTACTAGTGGCACCTTAGAGACTAACCAATTTATTTGAGCATAAGCTTTCGTGAGCTACAGCTCACTTCATCGGATGCATTCAGTGGAAAATACAGTGTGTATGATAACACCCATTTTTTCATGTTCTGTGTGTATATAAATCTCCTCACTGTATTTTCCACTGAATGCATCTGATGAAGTGAGCTGTAGCTCACGAAAGCTTATGCTCAAATAAATTGGTTAGTCTCTAAGGTGCCACAAGTACTCCTTTTCTTTTTTGCGAATACAGACTAACACGGCTGCTACTCTGAAACCTGTGACTATTTCCCCAATTGATGATATCCAAATTCTCCAAGGAAACAATGAGTAACAAATAAGCCCTTCTACCAATCAGTGGTGTTGTTCTGATAAGCTCCTTTAAAACATTTGCTACTCACCCACTCTTGGCCTTACTCAGCTACCTGTAACTGGCTTCTGACATTTGTGTTCCCACAAGGTCATATGACTATGCCCAAATTGGCACCTCTTCTTTTATATAGTCATTGAAAAAAACAACAACTCACCAGCCAATCCCAATCAGCAGCAGCTGTTTTTGGCTTCTATTTAAGTCAGGGTTCCCTGACAAACACTCAGCACAGAGCATCTCATGCTCTCCTCTTGCAGCAGAAAAAAAAAGCAATCAAGAAATTAAAAATAAATAGATTAACCATTACCCTCAGTATTATTTAAGTGGAGAATAAAATCTCTGATGTTAGCAGAAAAGAAAAAGATGCTCCTACTGACAGATTAATTTAATATCAAAAAACTTGAAGGCATAGAAACATGGGCAATATGACTACAGGTCGGGAATATTTTCTCTACTCCCGCTCTTTAATAAAACATGTATTTCTGGTGGTCCCACACATCAAGTCTTCTGCTCCACTATCACATATTTAATCCTTCACCAAGTGTAGCCCTTGAGACTCCCACATTTTTTTCTCTCTCTAAAACTTCTAGTCACATCTTCATGTAGGTATGTTTTTTGCATCTACATTTGAGAACAGGCTTCATATGTGATATCATATGTGATACCATCATCATTGCTATTACACAATCTATTGCTAAAGTCCATGTAAGGAGACCAGAGATACAGGAGCAACTGAACATGGGACACCCCTTGCACACATGAAACACATTGCAAGTTGCAAGAGGCACAGACATACATAAGCTCCAATTCAGAAAAGTACCCAAGTATGTGCTTAACTTTAAGCATTTGCTTAGGTCCATTTTTCTTCAGGAACCCATGGACTTCAATAGGACTTGAGCACACATTGAAGAGTATTCCTGAATAAGGATGCTTTTCTGAATAGGAGCCATAGTGCATTCCAACCAAGACGCACTTGTCCTATGTTGACTAGGGGAGTGGAGGAATATTTTTTAAGTGGTACAGAATAAAAACATGGAAAGAACTAAAAGTGATTTTAAAGTGATCAAGGGGAGTTTGGCTTGCTTCAAAGTAACTAGGAGTGGTAAGTATTTAAGGAGGTATCTAAATAAATCTTTTAACAGGTCTCTCTCTCTCTCTCTCTTTCTTTCTAATTACCTGTCTGGTCATCTTGGATCTCAACCTTTTGATATCAAAAATAGTATGCATGGAACAATATTTTACAGTTACACTGTTCTGGTTACAAAATAGCTTCTGTTTTTTTAGGACATAATTTCATTTTGTTTAGCCAAGAATTCATTAAAGAAGCTATAAATAATCTTCTTTAAATATTTAGCCGTGCATTGAGGATGGACTGGCATTGATGGCTTATTTTAGTACTACAGCAATATGCGCTTTTTTTTAAAGCATTTTAGCATGAATCAAGTTAATCATTAATACTTTCAATGTGATCCTCAGTATCATCTTAAAATGAGTCTGTTTTAAAACTTTTAGATTGCCCCCTCCCCTAAGGAAACCTGCAAGAGAAGCCAGGCAGGGAGAAAAATTACTCAACATTCCTTTTAATTCTTTTTCAGAGAGGCAGGATTTTGCCCCTGCCTCCTGGGGAAAAGTGCTGTTTAGCCTTCAAGCTATGTGGATCTTTGGGAATCTGCCACAGCTCAGGGGAATATCTGCAAATGACCAATAACTCACACTCTGCCTCTTGGTCCCCGGTCAGCATGACTCCAAGTGTCAGCTCCTCAGTTGATGTAAATTGTTATAGTCCATTACTTTCAATGGAGCTATGATAATTTACACCAGCTGAAGATCTGCCCCCAACACTTTGCTTATGGGCAGCAGCCATTGGATCACCCACTGAAGTGACTCATTCCCAGCATCATTGGCAGTGAGGACTATGCATGCCGCTGCAGCCTTCGTCTTCCATGTAGCTCCTGGAATCCCACATAGACATCTACTTCAGAGATTCCCGAGGCCAGAAGGGACCATTGTGATCATCTAGTCTGACCAGTATAATACAGGCCATAGAACTTCCCCAAAATAATTCGTAGAGCAGAACTTGAAGAAAAACATCCAGTCTTGATTTAAAACCGGTCAGTGATGGAGAATCCACCACGACCTTGGGAAATAGTTCCAATGGTTAATTACTTTCACCATTAAAAATGTATGCTTTATTTGCAGTCTGAATTTGTCTAGCTTCAACTTCCAGCCATTGGATTGTGTTATACCTTTTTTCTGCTAGATTGAAGAGCCCATTATTAAATATTTGTTCCTCATGCAGATACTTAAGAGACTGTAATCAAGTCACCCATTTTCTCTATTAACATAAATAGGGCTCCTTGAGTCTGTTACTATAAGGCATGTTTTCTAATCCTTTAATCATTCTCATGGTTCTTCCTCTTCATCAACATCCTTCTTGAATTGTGGACACGATAACTGGAAATGTTATTCCAGCAGCAGTTACACCAGTGCCAAATATAGAGGTTATTTTATCTCTTTATTTCTATTTGAGATTCCTGTTTATGCAACCCAGGATCGCATTAGCTCTTTTGGCCAGAGCGTCAACCTGGGAGCTTATATTCAGTTGATTATCTACCAGGACCCTCCAAATCTTTTTGTGAGTCACTGCTTTCCAAGATAGAGTCCCCGCCCTGCCCCAATCTTGGAAGTATGGCCTACATTCTTTGTTCCTAGATGTATACATCTATATTTAGCCATATTAGAACACCTATTGTTTGCTTGTGCCCACTTTACCAAGCAATCCAGATCACTCTGAATTAGAGACCAGTCCTCTTCATTATTTACCGCTCCCCCGATTTTTGTGTCACCTGAAAACTTTATCATGGATGATTTTATGGTTACTCAGTTATGGTGGACGCCCATACTGATTTAGGCACAAGATGGGATAAGAGTTCTCCTTCGCCTTGGCACACTAAACATCTGGTGAGTAAAAGAGGTCATAGGCACTGTTGTTGTTACCCACTTTGCTTGTATACACAGTTGCTCTTTGAAGATGATCATACATTTTCTTTGTTACTTAAACACTTGCAAAAACAACTGTTCGCAACCTGGTGAGCTGTTGGGTTGGTTCTGGGCAGTTTTAGCAAGGAAGTTGCATTTTAAAGCCAACTTAAAGATAAATAATGAGTTTTTTAATTACAGAAAATGTAGGAACAAATTTAAGTTTAAAACCAGGAAGAGATGTCTCCAGTCCCGCAAACTGCCTTCCTGGGTGTGGCAGTGAACAGTTTACACCACAGGAACAGAGACAAACCCGAGAGCGCAGGCTGCAAGAGCTGGATAGATCCTGGCCCAAAATACTTTTCTGGGAGTAGTGTTAGGAGACTTGCTGTCCAAATGAGATGGCCAAGGCCTGGAAAGCCAGATGCTGGTGGGAACAAGAACTGTGCAGGGGGGTAGAAGGAATGTCACCTGGGTAACCACATGGTTAAATCCACAGAACCCTGGGCCAGAGACCAATCATGTCTATCTGCTGCTTCAAGACATTTTGCCTCAGTTCTCAGCGCCTTAGTCCTGTTAAGTTTTGAAATAAAATTGCAGCAATCAAGACATTTAGCAGCCACCCTCTCTGGGTATTTCCATGACAATTAAAATATTATCTGAATATATAAAAACTGGGGATTCTGTAACCATAGTCTGGGTATATGCTCCTCTCCCTATGTGCATGTAATTGCCACTGAAATTAATGGGTGTTTGCTACACAAAGGGGAAGAGAACAGACTGTGTGTCTATGCAATAGTGAGGAGTTTCAAAGAAGAAACTCTTTCCACATTTTCAGTTCTTAATAAATCAACAAAAAAACAAAAACAAAAGTCACAGCTTTGTTTTTACTTGAAAAGTTTAATTTTACAAAATACCATTTTCCATGAAAGAAACTTCCCTTCAGTGTACATGAACACAGCATTCTGTTTTAGAGATCTGTACAGTAAGATATCAGAGAGGTTCAATAGAAGGAAAAAAACCTGAATTTTAGCAGGTACCTACAACAATGTGGATACAAGAGTGTCTTAAAATGCTAAAGCAAGTAATGAAATATAATTGTTGAATCAATTTGAATTTTGAAAAGTTTCTTTAAAACTGTCCAGATGGTAAGTAGGACATCACAGCTGGTACAAAACTGCCTGTATATTTAGGTTTAAACATAAAACCAATGGCATATGAAGAGAAATCTTTGAAAAATAATTCCAAGTGCTGTTATCATAAGGCAAACATATACAAAGGTGCTGACCACATACAGGGAAATTGACAAAATAAACTGAATATTGAAGTGTTCAAACATTTTTTTTTTAAATATCACCAATAGAGGTCTATTAAGATAAACAATGCCAAATTAACATAAGATACCTTTTTACTAACTAGGCGTAATGCACATAGTTTTACATAATCTCAACAAATGTGAAACTAAGCGTTAATATTCAAACTTTCAATGTGTAGGCAGCAGGGCCTAGTTTGTCTGTTGCATTCTGGCAGCTTTGAATTTTGAAATCCTCTTTGTAGTTTCTTCTGATGCCTCAGACAGAACTTCCTCTGATTTTCGCTCCGGAATGGTAGGCAGGACAGGGTGAGCAATGCTTGGGTGTAGTATTAAGGGAGACAAAGGCTCTTTTTCTATAACAGTTCCAGAAAAAGCCTACAAGAGAAAAGAAAACTCAGAATGAGCTAATAAAATGCAGATGTGAAGCTCTGCCCATAAGGTCATTACCCTATATTAGCCTTATTAGGATAGTTATTTTTTTTTAATCAAAAGTAAAGAAATATCTTTAAATCAATGGTAGTTCCTTGAATAAGTAACCAAATTGTAATTAACCTCAAAATATAGCTTGTTCAAAGAAATCTGAATGAAAGATAGTGTTTTAAAAGTACTACTTAATCACATTCCTAACTGCATAAATGATCTGAAAAAATTGCTTCCCACTGATACATGTTCAAGAAAATAAAATAGATGATGCAACAGGCAATTTCATCTTGGATAACAAATGGGAAAAATTTGCAGATTTTAGGTCTGTCAGCATTTCCCCTCATACGTCATATTTTCATGGCTTAATATCTTGGCCTTTTCTAATTACATCAAGATGGCACCTAGAATACAAGTTTACCTATATTTTGTTGGTTTTCATTTTTTCTTTCTTACCAAAAATGATCAAAAATTGGTCAAGGCAGTTTAAACTTAAGAGAGCAACAAATGATTTCCAATTCTTTTCTTCCTTTATAAATTCCAACTAAAACCATATGTGCTTAGTATTTTAAAATTACAATTTCCAATATAGCTTTTTTGCTACATAAAGAAAAAACAAACAGCCAGGATAGTTACAATTTGAAAAGCAGCTAGTAAAAAACTCTTTTTCATAAATGCTTTTAGTATCAGCCATGGCTTACAGTATGCATAACACTCTGCTTATGCAATATAAAATACAACATTTTCAAAAAGTCACAATATTATGTGCCAAAAATTAAAAATGGTTCAGGGCATTTCAGAAAAAAGGTACACTAATTTACACCCAAGATTTGATCATTATATTGGGCGGGACGGAATAGATACCAGATTTATTAAATCTGCTCTTTTAAGAGTTACTCAGTTGCGAAGGAAAACTCAGCAAAACAAAATAGTCACTCTTCTTGCAGGACCTGCAAAAAAGTAAATGTTTTTTGTGCTGTACTCCAACAGCTAAACTAAGCCCAAAGCTGTGCCTGTTTTGCTGATTTGTTCAATAACACCAGTGTCATTTTTATAAAAAGGTAAATAAAATGCAGCCATTGATGTTCTGCTGCATTAGGAAAAAAGAAAAAAAATCAGCACATGGCAAATGTTGCCAGAAAAATAATATACTTCAAATAACCATAAAAACAACTGAAAGCAAAACAACAATTTTTTTTTTTAAAAGTGAACGTCCCTTTCATTCTGACTGGAGCATTTTGCTCTGTGTGATATAATTACATAAAAAATACAGAGATACTATAGATACATGCCCTATTCAGAGAATGGATTGATATAGGAATGATTTGTTATGGTTTTACAGTGACCAAAAGTGTACTAGATGGTCAACATACAGAAGATACAGTCTCAGCCCCAAAAAGGTTACCATCTATAGGGCTAACCCTGCAAAAGAATCCATGTCAGCAGATCCTTACATCCCCACTGAATATCTTTAAAGTCAATGGGACTCCATGCAGGCATAAGGGCTGCCACATGGATCCCTCAGCAGCATTAGGGTCTAAACAAATATAACAAAGTGGATAGAAAGAAAAACAAAAGGGGCATGAGGGTTACAACAACAGGACCATGTGGCTGTTTACAGAGTAAAGCATGCAATAGGTCTTCTGTGAGTCTACTTTTTCTTAAAAATAACTATGTTTCCAGAAGAAACCATTTCCCTTTGATGATGCCTTCTGTCCACAGAATTTCTGAAAATTCAATGTAACCTAACTTTTAAAAAATTGCTGTAATTTTCCATAACAAAAACAGAGGTAAAATATTAATCCCATGCATAGCATAGCAGCAGCCACATCTCATTTCTGAACGTTTTCAATGGTTTTCGCAGCACATGCACCAGTGACGTACAATCTCTTTCATTTATGATAAGAAATTACCCAAGACTTTCCAAAGTCTTGGAAATATATTTGGTTCAGCTCTTCGATGGCATCTTGCCTGAAAGAGCAGGTTCTTCTTAAAGGCCGGAATGCCAAAAGTTGTGCTCTATGTCCGCTGGACAACCTCCTGTCTCCTCCTGTCATGGGACTCCGTAAACACTCTGAGGAGCCCAATGACACCATTTATTTTAAAATATAAAATAAGCCCTGGAGGTTCTCCATAATTGATGTGTTAACACATTAAGAGCCTACAGTATACATGAAATCGCCTTCCCTCCCTCAGATTAGCAATTAGTGCTCAGTGGAAGGGATACTGTCTATTGCTACACAAAAGTGGCAAATAGTCAGCTCAGCTGGTTATCCCACAATGAGAGGAAAAGGATAAGTGCAGGGAGAAGAACGGTTCTCCTGGCAATCTCTCCCCAAAGATGAGAGAGGTAGGGAGAGCTGGAAAATTAGTTAAAAAGAAATTAAACAAACTGATGGTAGAGGCAACTACACTATCCAACATTTTCCTTTTTATCCATGACAACAATCAATAATTAATCAAAAAATGTACCTCAAATGTCCCTGATAAGGTTGAAAGTTTTTTTGGAAGATGCTCCTGCCCCTCTTCCTCTTCCTCCTCCAAGATCCCTTCACTGTTGTCACTGTAAGTAGCTTCATCATAGCTAATACTCCTCAGAACTCCTCGTCTGTCATCAAACTCAGCAGCACTGCTCTCACTGGTATCACTACAAACACTATTCTCTCTGCTTCGAGACTTCAAAATTGATTTACGAGGGATATATTCTCCATTCACAACATCAACAAAGACTCTATAAAGGAAAATGTTAGCTTTAATAAACTAGTTCAGGATCAGATGACAAATTTACAGTTATCTCACTTTGTCTTTTGTACAAATTAATTACGATTTGCATTTCTGACTTTTCAACTGCTATATTACAATACTGTACCTTTAAAAGATACAATAAAGCATTTTCTTTACTAATGAACATGGAGTAATTCTGCAAGCCAAACACTGTCATGCCTCTATTAAAGGATTAGCTGGTATACTCCCCTTTTTGAAGAATGTGTATAGCTCTTAGACACTTGACAGAACAGCTTGATTTGCAAAATGTAAAGAAACGTTATAGTCACAAGATGATTTTGAGGGTTTAATTTCTAGAAACCAAACAGAATGTTGTGATAACAGAAGGTTTTCTAGTGTGAAATCATTTTCAGATGTAGAATATAAAAACAAATGCTTGAAACATTTACTCGCATAGGACAAGGAAGTTTTCCCAGGCAAATGCCATAATTTTCTTCAGCATCTACACTTTCACTAAAAATAAAATAAATTTTTAGTTCATAGGGTTCTGAAGAAACCTTCCAAACATGAACAGTGTGAACTGTCAGAGAGTCCTCTTCCTGAGTCTACAGATACTGTTCCCATCCCTCTGTTGCTGCTCATAGCTTTCCGAAACTGTAATGATAATTGACTAGCATCAGTTAATTTCCACTGCTGCTCTTAGAAACCCTATGGGTAGCTATAAAACCAAAGAGAATCAGGACAATTTAGTACTGGTGCAGCTTGCCAGAGGAAGAGGTAGGTACTAGAACTATTCACTGGGGAGGAGAATTCAAAAACAGGTGAGGTACCTTAGGAGACACCTCAACAATACTACCTCACAGCAGCTGGGGGATCTGGGAAAAAGTAGTCAGCGATGGGGTTTAATAGTGCAGCACTGAAATCAATTAAAGCTTTGCCACTGACTTAAGTGGGAGCAGAAGCAGGATCACAGAGAAAAAAAGTACAACAGCTCCCTTTCAGCAGCTCGAAAGTGGGATTTTTTTTTTGTTTGTTTCTCAAGGGTTTCACATTTTCTACTCACTTACTAGCCTAAGACTACAAAACATACCAATCCTTATCAGGGTTCAAAGACAGCACCATGAATCCCTAAACCTTCTCTTGTCCCAGCAGTTGTACAGCTGTGGGGGTGGGCTGGACTTTTCACCTAGATGTTGCCTCTGAACAGATTTTCAAAGGTATTTAGGCATGTGAAGATGTAGAAAGGTGCCAAGAAGGTACCTAGAGGCTTTTGAAAATTCTAACTCTCACTGATTGCAATAGATCTAGGTGCTTTTGAAAACCCAATAGGTGCCTGTCTGCATCTTTAGACACCTAAATACCTTTAAAAATCTGGCCCCCTGTCTCAATCTTACTTTTGTCCTTTGTGCAGTCGTTTAGCTATCAGAATTCTGGTCAATTTTTCTTGCCCTTTGAAGGAGGGGGAGGAGTGAATGGATAGGGAGTGAACAGAGAAAGTCTGTTCTGTGAGCAGATGGGGAAGAGAAAGACTGGAATTAAAAGTCGGAAAAGATGGAAAAGGAGAAAAAGAGAGATTTTGTAGGGAGAGAAGAAATGAGAAAGAGAATATACCAGAGAGGAGGTAAAGCACATGCTGAAAGGAACATGCTCAGCTGGAGGGAGAGTAAGAAAACAGGAAGGAGACAATAACAACTCAGACAGATATGTCAAGGGAAAGAAACAATGGAGTGAAGCTAGAAAGAGAAAGAAGGCATAATGTGATGGACATGATCAGTTATATTTAAAAAATATTTAACAGGAAGTTGATTGACAATATGTTTAATTAAACAATTTGCAATGAGCCATTTCATTCCTTTAAGTTGCAGAAGATATGGCATGAAACAGTGGGATAAATTTTAAAAGCACCGCTAAAAGGAATTATGATCAGTTCTTAGTTTGAGAAAATGTAACTCTCAGCAAAGCAGCATGCAATAGCTATGAAGTGTGGCAGTTTAAACGTGTGACAACCATGCAGGAGACACAAAAGTGTTCATTTCTTAAGATGTACACCCAGTTCCAAATGCTTCTTTTGGGAGACACTGGGCAGCTCCATTTTGGGGTAAGATTTCAAAGTTGCTGCAGGATGCTTCAAAAAGGATACACTTGAACAAAAAAGAAGGCTTTACTTTTCAAGCGTGCTATTGGAAAAGCAGGGCAGCCATCACTATACATTACATACCGGTAAATGTCTGCTGGTGTTTTGATGTTAGGCAGTTCTGGAGCCAAGTGTCCATTGCCATTGCTATTCTTCCTTTTACGTTTGGCCTCTTCTTTCTTTTCACTAAATTTCAAAGTAGTATTTTTTCCTGTGTTTATTCTTACCTGAAAATGAAAACACAAATTGGTCTAAAGTATAAAAATGAAGCAATCACGAGGTCATGGATCAAGTCAGTTCATGAATTCTTCATATCCAAGCAGCTGGGGGGCTACAGCTAAACAACAAAATGTACTGACAGTGACATTCTCAGTACTCACTGTCTCAATATTATGAGCAAAATTCATGTGCATTAGCACTTAGTGTCAAGAAATAGCTTCTTGCACCAGGATTGGGTAAGCATAAACAACCTGATTATACATCAAACCATACATCCTAAATTATTAACTCCATTAACCATTAAGAGCTTAGTTTCCCCTGAATGCAATGTTTCTCTTGAATATAAAAGGCATTTTTAGAACACTTGGACCAGGGAGGCTACCTTTTAGAAATATATGACAGTGTGTAAACTTTAATATTACTTTTTTGTATCATTTTTGAGAATTCATGACTGAATTGGGAGATTTCAAAACACAGAGCAGCAAAAGAAACCTTCTGAAATAAAGAGCCAAATTAAACTTTGTCTATAGTCAAGGTCCCAAATACAAGACATGCCATGGCACGCTCCTTGTCAAGGTTTCACATGAATGTTTGACACAACATGTTGAATTCTGCGACGGCTTTTACATTTTACAATACTGCATGTCTAAAATAAATATAAAATGCATTTTCAGAAAAAAAAATTGATTCTAGGGCTGTAAGTAGCTCAAACAGTTAGAATTCTCCTGTAGTAACATTTTAGATGTGCTATTAGGAGTACAATCCATGGTTAGAGTCCAATGACAGATAAACTGGTAGCTACTATTGTTTCTGTCACATGAGAAAATCCTAGATATTAAAGATGTAAAAGACCTATTAGGACATCTAGTGCACTCCCACCCCCAACCCCACCAAAGCAGTATATTTGTTAGTGTTTTGTCCATGACTTTTTAATCTCCCAAGGGATGGGATCTTCCACCATTTCCCTTGAGACATTGTTCCCAATTTTAATGTAGACAGATTTCTGACTTATTTCTTCATGAGTCTTCATTTCACACTGGCTTTAGCGTTTAACGGCAGCTCTGGCAGGCTGGATGACTTCCTCAACAATATATCACTGCTGCCTCTTCCTTTGACTATAGGAGTTGCTCTAGATAACACATCACTCACTCTCCCCAGAGGATAAGGATGCTGCTTTCGTTGTGGTCCCTGCCTCTTTGAACCTAGTAAACAAGGAACTGGCTTCAGCTCTGAACTCTGACACCATCTTACCCATGTGAGGTAGGTCCTTTTTTTGACTCATTAAAGCAATCGTATACTTTGTTGTCTGGCGCTATGGGGTACACTATTTTAAATAAAGCATGTAGTATACAGACTATCTACATTATATGGAAATAAATACATTAAAAGTAATAGTACAAACCCTTTTAGGTTCAACAGTATGAGAGAAAAATATAGTTGGTACAAAATGATCAACTGCTAAATCATCTTCATCATCACTGTGATAATGACTTGGGCCATTAACTTGACCACTGAACAATTCTGAATTTGTTACTGCTTTCTGTACATTGTCCTGAGTAGTAGAGTCTTCCACTCTGTGTACCACATTCAGATCTGTCTTATCTTCTTTCTCCTCTTCAGAGGAGGTTGTATCTTCTCCATTTGCCTCAGTTGTATCAGGTGTCCTATAAAATGCAAAAAAATACTGAAGGAAAGAAAACTAATCAATACATATCATAACCTAACAAGATAACTTACAGAACAACATACAAAGCCACTGAATAATTTCCTTTACTTATGAGATGAGATCTTCTGACAGAGGTTAGGGAAGAACAATATTATGCATGATATAATTCTTTTTTAAGGGCCAGACTGTGGAGCCCTTACTCATAATGGAACCACTTCAAAAACGAAATGCTTACCAATACAAACAAGAGAGCCACAATCTGGTCTTAAGTCATAATTTTTGCTTTAGGACCAAAACTGCTCTAAGGATGGTCATTCACAATTAAAAGAGTGTACAACTCCTCAGTAAACAACAACAGGTCAGAAATGCGAAAGGTCCAACTATAATACTAGCTTACCCATCTTGTACACTTTGGGCCGGAATCTCTCTTGCAACCAAGCTCTAATCAGTGCAAGAGACAGATTAGGGTGTCAGGGAGCTGGTTACAGCTCCGTGATCAAGGGCCTTTCTGCAGTAGCCCCAAGGCCAGTGAAAGCAGCTATAGGGCTGCTCTAACTCACACCCTGGCACAGGGTCTCAAATGGCCCCTATGCCATTGGAGGATGGGAGTAGTGCAACTCAACTCTGCAATCCTCCAACCTCCTTTCCAAGTTGTGCCCTCTATGACGGGCATGGGAGGGAGGCAGTAGTCACAGGAGCTGCCTCTGCCATTGGGTAGTTTCCCTATGCCAGGAGAATGAGAGGATTCCTTCCTAGACATTTACAGGCAGATTCCAGCTCCTCTGTACCACTCAGGGGCTGGATTCCAGTAGAAAATCTGGCCCTTTATGTTCCAACCTTCTTCACTCTACCCTCATAATTAGAGTCCAATTCTTTTAGTTCTATCTATCTATCTGGGTGTTTATAGGCTCCATAACTGTATAATCCAAACACCTCACAAATGTTAATTAGTTTACTCTCACAATACACTTGAGGTAAGGAAGTTTTATTGTCCCCATTTCAATGATAGGGAATGGAGGTATACAGAAATTAAATACATCCCGATCACACAGAAAGTCTGTGTCAGTCAGGCTCTGTACAAAGAAAAGGAGTACTTGTGGCACGTTAAAGACTAACAAATGTATTTGAGCATAAGCTTTTGTGAGCTACAGCTCACTTCATCAGATGCATTCAGTGGAAAATATAGTGGGGAGATTTATATACACAGAGAACATGAAACAATGGGTGTTACCATACACACTGTAACGAGAGTGATCAGGTAAGGTGAGTTATTACCAGCAGGAGAGTGGGGGCGGGAGGCGGGGAACCTTTTGTAGCGATAATCAAGGTGGGCCATTTCCAGCAGTTGACAAGCATGTCTGAGGAAGGGGGGAGGGGAATAAACATGGGGAAATAGTTTTACTTTGTGTAATGACACATCCATTCCCAGTCTTTATTCAAGCCTAAGTTAATTGTATCCAGTTTGCAAATTAATTCCAATTCAGCCGTCTCTCGTTGGAGTCTGTTTTTGAAGTTTTTTTGTTGAAGAATTGCAACTTTTAGGTCTGTAATCGAGTGACCAAAGAGATTGAAGTGTTCTCCGACTGGTTTTTGAATGTTATAATTCTTGACGTCTGATCCTGAGAGAGCAACTTCACTTTTTAACTCCTGAAAGAGCAACTTACAATTCCTGAAAGAGCAATTTCCCTTTTTAACTCCTGGAAGAGCAACTTACAACTTAACCCTCTCTGGGCCAGAGGGAGAGACGCTAAGCCTCCCTCTGTATCACTCAGCCTACTACCACCAAGGGTTCATACACTAAATATAAAAATCCTTCCCAGAATCAGAGAGAGAAACACTAAGTTCTCCTCTTAAGGTCAGTTTTGCTACAGCTGAGAATGTATGTACCTAGGCTTTTTCGGTTTGGAGCGGAGTGGCCCACCTTGATTATCACTACAAAAGGTTTTCCCCCCCACCCCCCGCCACTCTCCTGCTGGTAATAATTCACCTTACCTGATCACTCTCGTTACAGTGTGTATGGTAACACCCATTGTTTCATGTTCTCTGTGTATATAAATCTCTCCACTGCATTTTCCACTGAATGAACGAAGTGAGCTGTAGCTCACAAAAGCTTATGCTCAAATACATTTGTTAGTCTCTAAGGTGCCACAAGTACTCCTTTATTTTGCGGATACAGACTAACATGGCTGCTACTCTGAGGCTCTGTACAGAGATCTTCCTTTATTATGAGCAGCTTATTTTAAGTTTCACATTGTATTTATTTTTGTGAATTTTAAGGTATTAAAAAGTATCCAGAGTTCTGAATGGATGTTTTTAGGATTTTCTCAGTTTATAATGGAAACAAAATCAACAACCATTCACTTTTAAACATGCAGTAATGCTCCTCAACCATCACTGATTTAAGTAAATCAACTGCAAAAAGCACCTATTTGTTCATACTAGTAAGGATTTTAATTACATCTTTCAGCCCAAACTTGCAACAGTAATATACCTGTCAAATTCACCCAGCATCTCTTCTCGTCTCTCAAGCTCTTCCAATCGGGCCCACAGTTCCTCCTCAGATTGGGAACAGCCCTTGGACTTTGTATCCGTCCCATTTTCTTGAAAATGTACCTCAAAAACATCTGACACTTTTGGCTTTGAATGAGGCTTGTGAGCAGTTCTGCGTTTTCCTGTGCAAAATAAATAAATGGTATTTAGCCAAAACATTTTCCATTTCAAATTACTGCTGAATTGTTTAGGTAATACTGTCAGTGAACCAGAACATTGTCACAGGATAATGCTACGGCAAAACAGAAACACTGATACTTCTATTACAGTGGTTTGGTACCTCTCATTTGATTTAATCATTTCCTCTAGTGGTGCACTAGTGTGACAGTTGCTCACTGTGCCATTAATTGGGGAAACAAACCTTCTTTGTGCTTTGGCTCACTTGGGACCAACTATCTATACAAGTAGATGTTTTTTAAATTTATGAAGTACAGCAATGTTACCTGAAAATTAGAGATGATTTACAGGACAAATTGGGAAATGTAGCAGGAGCCCATGGTATCTGCACATCCCTCTTCGCGAAAAACCTCTCACCTATGTCTGAGGACTTCAATAGCTCAGACACAGATGAGAGGTTTTTCGCAGGAGTGGTGGGTGAAATTCTGCAGCCTGCGTTGTGCAGGAGGTCAGACTAGATGATCATAATGGGTCCTTCTGACATAAATATCTATAAATCTATGAATCATGAATTCACTTCACCCAACAACAAAAAGCCATTTTTAGCTTTAAGATCTTAGTTTTTTAATAACAAAAATAAAACATTTAAAGCTTCAGAAGTGGCTAGAGAAATTTGCTCCTCAGTGAACAGCAGCCACAATCAGTCACTGTGGTCATTTAAATGTTTCATAATCTGTTCAAATGGTAAACACATTTGTTTCCAGACTCATAGACCTTAAGACCAGAAGGGACCATCATGATCATCTAGTCTGACTCCTGCAGATGGCAGGCCACAGAACCTCACCCAACCACTCCTGCAATAGGTCCATAGCCCCTGGCTGAGTTACTGAAGTCCTCAAAACTTGATTCAAAGATTTCAAGTTACAGAGAATCCACCAATTGCTCTAGTTAACACCAGCAAGGGACCCATGCGGCAGAGAAAGGTGAAAAAATCCCAGGGTCTCTGCCAATCTGCCCTGGAAGAAAAGTCCTTCCTGACCTCATATATGGTGATCAGTTAGACCCTGAGCATGTGGGTGAGACCCACCAGCCAGACATCTAGGCAAGAATTCTCTGTAGTAACTCAGAGCTCTCCCATCTAGCATCCTATTTCTAGCCATTAGAGAGATTTGCTCAATACCAGACATGGATGGGCCATATGCCGTTGTCAGCAATTTCATCATACCATCCCCTCCATAAACTTAGGATTTTTTAAACAAGTGAGGGTTTTTTGCTCCCACTACACCTCTTGGAAGACTATTCCAGAACTTCATTCTTCTGATGGTCAGAAACCTTCATCTAATTTCAAGCCTAAACTTGTTGATGGCCAGTTTATATCCCTTTGTTCTTGTGTCAACATTGGCGCTTAACTTAAGTAACTCCTCTCCCTCCCTGGTATTCATCCCTCTCATGTATTTACAGAGAGCAATCATCTCTCCCCTCAGCCTTTGTTTTGTTAGGCTAAACAAGCCAAGCTCCTTAAGTCTCCCCTCGTAGGACAGGTTCTCCATTCCTCTGATCCTCTTAGCAGCCCTTCTCTGCACCCACTCCAGTGTGAATTCATCTTTCTTAAAGATGGGAGACCCGAACTGCACACAGTATTCCAGATGAGGTCTGATCAGTGACATGTACATTGGTAATAAAAATTCCGTATTGCAACTGAAAATACCTTGCCTAATGCATCCTAGGATTGTCGTAGCCTTTTTCAGGGTTGCATCACATTAGTGGCCCATAGTCATCCTGTGATTGACCAATATACCTAGGTCTGTCTCCTCCTCTGCTGCTTCCAACTGTTAAATCCCCAGCTTATAGCAACCACTCTTGTTGTTAGTCCCACTTTGCACTATTAAATTTCACCCTATTTCTATTATTCCAGTTTTTAAGATTGTCCAAACCTTCTTATATGATGTTCTAGTCCTCCTCCATATTGGCAGTACCTCCCAATTTTAGGTCATCCACAAATTTTTTCAGTGCACTCCCACTTTCTGTGCCTAGGTCATTATTGAAAAAGTTAAATAAAATTGGTTCTAAGACTGATCCTTGAGGAACTCCAATAGTAACCTCCCTCCCGCCTGACAGTTCACCTTTCTGTATGACCCACTTTAGTCTCCGCTTTGATCAGTTCCTTACCCACCTTTCAATTCTTGTATTAATCCCCATCTCCTCCAATTTAACTAAATTTCCCATGTGGAACTGTATCAACTGTTTTACTGAAATCCAGACAGAATATATCTACTGCACTTCTTTTGTCTAGAAAATCAGTTATCTTCTCAAAGAAAGAGATCAGGTAGGGCTGCCATGATCTACCTTTTCTAAAACGATGTTGTATTTCATACCAATTACTGTTTAGCTCCATGTCTTTACACTCTCCTTCAAAATTTGTTCCAAGACCTTGCATACAACTGAGGTCAAACTAACAGGCCTGTAGTTTCCCAGATCACTTTTTTCCTTTCTTAAATATAGGTACTATATTTGAAATTCTCCAGTCATAGGGTACAAGCTTTGAGTTTATGGATTCATTAAAAATCCTTGCTACTGGGATCACAATTTCATGTGCCAGTTCCTTTAATATTCTTGGAGGAAGATTACCTGGGCACCCTGTTTTGGTCCCTGTGACAGAGTGCAGGGAGAGAGTAGGTGAACCTGCTCTTTGGTCACTTAGATGCTAATTAGTGCCCTAGAAGAAGCTGATTGGGGGTAATTAGCTAATCAGGCTGATGGGCTAAGAACTCAATTGGCCCAATCAGCCCAGGGATGATAAAAGAGGCACAGGAAGGAAGTGCAGAGGGGAGACAGGGAGGAACAGGGCTAGTGGAATCTAGTCATATAGAGGCCTCAGATAGGGAGACCTCTGTTCCCCTCAAGTCCTGCTGAGAGGGCCTAAAGCTCAGAAAATATTGTAAATACGTGGGAGCGCAGGAGACTGTGGTGATATTGGTGAAGGGAAACTGAAATAAAGTTTCACTGAGAACACACCCATGCAGAGTCCATGCGGTTTCTGGAGGGAAGAGGATGGGGTGGAGTTGGGCCCCTGTTACAGTCCCATTAAGCTCTCAGAGTTTGGCTTCCACCCTGAATGTGGTAATTTCTACTTCCATAGCCTCATTCCCATCAGCCACCTTGTCAGTGCCCCTATGCTCTTCATTATCTTTATTAAAAACTGAGACAAGTATTCATTTAGGTGTTGGATATCTAGATTATCTTTATTTCCACTCCATCCTCTGTGTTTAGTGGTCTCTCTTCTTTTTTCCTTGTTTTCTTTTTATTTATACGGCCAACAAATTTTTTTTACTTTTGGTTTTAATTTCCTTTGCAAGGTCCAGCTCTGCTTGGCTTTTGGCAATTCTCACTTTATTCTTACACTTCCACACCTCAAAGAGATAGCTTTTCATGCTGATCCACCCCTTCTTCCTTTCCTTGTGGGCTTTCTGCTTTCTCTTAATAACCTGTTTGAGATGCTTGTTCATCCAGTATTGGCTGCAACTGTTCCTTATGAATTTTTTCCCCTTGCTCAGGATGCAGGCTCCAGATACTTTAAGTCAAAGTTGCAGAAACTAATTCCAAACCTCCTTCACATTCTGATCCTTGAGTTCCTCGGTCCAGTCAACTTCCCTAACTAATTCCCTTAATTTTGTTTTAAGTTTACCAGCGAAAATCAAGGACTCTAGTTGCAGTGAACATATCTTACTATTTGTTTGGATAGTGCCTTGCACATTATGAGCAGTATCATAGCAAAAATGATCCCAGTGCCTCAGTTCCCTATCAGTAAAATGAGGATTGCATTTCCTTTCTTCTACCCTTTGTCTGGTCTTACGTATTGAGATTGTAAACTCTCCAGGACAAGGTCAGTCTCTTACTAGGTGTTTGTAAGAGCCTAGCACAGTGGAGCTGTGGCCTCTAGATGATACTGCAATGCAAATATAATCAATAGTAAAAAAAAAAAAATAATTAAAAAAAAAAAGATAAACTCCTTTTTTAATGGAAAATCCAAAAGCTTTAAAGCATTTGAGAGCAGTCACAGAAACTTGCTGAGAGCCTCCTTCTTCATGAGTTTATTCCTGAAACCACTTTTAAAGCATTAAGAACTTTTTTGGTTAAAAGGTATCGCTGCTCAAATGTGGTAGTTTGTATTTTAGCAACTAGATATCAAAGTCTCAGAAGCAACTATAGAAAACAAATTCAAAATAATGCCTGAAAGTAGCATGTTAGGATGTTAGCCAAAGCTCTTTTAAGTGGACAACACTATACAGCATACCATTAACAAAAGGCTGAATTCAATTTTTACCGAGACTTAAATATAAAACTGTGGTAAGCTATCAAGCAATCAGAATGGCTTACACAGATTTCATTTGATATAATAGAAGATGACAAAATTAACAAATAAATATTGCTTTTTGTAAATAAAATTTGAAAGGACTCTTTTCCAATATATTTCAATTTCATTTTTAGGTTTTCCTCTTGATATTTGATTTGCTTATGTTACCCTTCAGTACCAACAACTTGGCTACTCAAAGATAATTCAAGATATCTTGAAAACTAGAGTTTCTCAAGCGTGCCAGTATTTTGCACTTCTTACTTCGGCAATAATGCCCTGAGTAAGGAAAGCACAACAGGGCACAAACTCATACAGCGACCAAAAGTAGTACAGAGAAGACTGGAGAGATAATGACATAATAGAGAGACATTTTAGATACTGTTCTTTGCTTCCTCAAAGATGTAACCATTTCTCTGTCACCAAGAATGATGCCCAGACGATCAAAGCCAGGCTTGCCCTAGCGCAGTTGTTAATTAATATCATTTGGATATTTATCTCTCAATCTCAGAGAATAAAGCATCAATGCAAGAACAGTGATAAAACAAGCAAACAATCTATCCTTACATATTTTCACAAAGAATAAGTTATCTTCAAGAAAACACAGCTAATGAAGGTATAGGATACAAGAGAGATTCAAATATATATAGACCATAGATGAAATCTGAATCAGTAGCTATCATGAGACATCAAATTGGAATGAGTATTTATAATATAATGTTGCCGTAGTAAAAGTTTAATATACTAATATGTAAGAATAGGCCCACTTCCCAGAGTGCTAAAAACCTATATTTTGCTTCATAACTGCCAAAGGTACTGGTGACCTTTGTTCCTTCCAACACTGAAATTACTGCCTCCACCTTCAAGTGCAAGGAATTTACTGATTTATTCCATGAAAAAGATCCCAATGCAGTATTATGTCAGCCAATCAAACATCTCCAGTTCATAACCCACTCCGATCTCCACATGTCCTGCTGACACTGTATTTTCAGCAAAGAAAACCAGTGTTTCTTCTACCCTTAATTCTTTTCACCTTTTGAATACTGTCCCAAATAGCACAGAACACAACTATCTTTCACCATTCCCCTCATCAAAAAACACTCCCTCTTTACACGCTAAATTTCCCATTGCCAATTTTTCTTTCTTCGAAAATCCTGCAGTGACTTTTCACATATATTTCACTATTTCTCCAAAAACTACATTTTGAGATTTTCTAGTTTGGCTTTCAATCCCTTCTCACAATAGTGAAAATGCCCTGGCTATGCTCAGTGTTCACCTCACCTCACATATGCCTGACACCCCCTTCTCATACTTCTTGCCCTCGCTGCTGACACTATGTGCAATGACATACGTCCCAAGGAACAGATGAAGTCTGAAACTTAGTCCTCCTAGTTTCACTACTATCCATTCTTTTGTGTGACTCAGAACAGACATGTGTCTATACTGTCACTAGATCTTTCTTCTGTGTGTCCCCCAGGAGTCAGTCTGTGGTCCTTCCTCCTTCTCGATTTGGTCAACTCCTCTGAATTTGTAACATTGGGGGTTTGTTTCTCTGAAGATTCCAAAATCTGGTTACTGAGCTCTCGGTTGATAACCTAACCCTCCAAGTCAGGATTGTAACACAATGGCATAATCATGTGGACTAAGCCTCTGCTTACGTTAACTATGCTGTTCTGTGGATAAAGAAGGCTTAAATCTCTACGGCCTTTCCTTTAAACTCAATAAAAATAAATTTAAAAAACATATGAAGTCTGCTATCATAAATATAAAATAAATAATTGTTTGAATGTTACTCAATTTAAAAAGACCATTTTACTGATTTGTAATAGTCATTTACCTTTTGTTTCAGTGCCATCATTTTCAGCTTCTTCTCTTATATCAACAATATCACCTGCTGCCTAATTAGAAAGATGTTAAATCATTACTTTTTACAATGTTATGTTTACTAGAAATAGAAGTATTTTAATATAACTTGCTTAACTAACTGCAGCCATATGCAACCGTAGAAAAGAGTGACTGCATTACTTCTCTACATGTTTTTTATTAATCTGAATATT